>NW_024100659.1:0-18224 GCF_016545835.1 Crotalus tigris
AGTTTTCAAAAATTGAGTCGTTTTGGTATCTAGGGAAGGAAATTCCTGAGGCCGGGGTCACGGATTTTTTTGCTCCAGAGGTGAAAAATTTTTTTTGATCCAAATGTAAAAACGGACCTCAGAATGGGATTCGGGGTTAAATTTCATGCTTAAAAATGGTGCGTTTTCTAGTTTTTAAAAATTGAGCCGTTTTGGTGTCCGGGAAAGGAAATTCCTGATGCCGGGTTCACGGATTTTTAGTGCTCCAGAGGTGAAAATTTGTTTTCGACCAAAATGTACACAAACGGACCTCAGAATGGGATTCGCGGATTAAATTTGATCGCTTAAAATGGTGCTTTGTCTAAGTTTTCAAAAATTGAGCCCGATTTTGGTATCCAGGGGAAGGAAATTCCGATGCCGGGATCACGGATTGTTTGCTACAGAGGTGAAAAAATTTTTTTTGACCAAATGTAAAAAAATGGACCGCAGAATGGGATATGGGTAAATTTCCTGCTTTAAAAAATGGTGATTTGTCCTAGTTTCAAAATTGTAGGCGTTTTGGTATCTAGGGAAGGAAATTCCTGATGCCGGGGTCACGGATTTTTTTGCTCCATAGGTGAAAATTTTTTTTTGATCCAAATGTAAAAACGGACCTCAGAATGGGATTCGGGGTTAAATTTCATGCTTAAAAATGGTGCTTTTTCTAGTTTTCAAAAATTGAGCCGTTTTAGTTTCCGGGCTAGGAAATTCCTGATGCCGGGGTCACGGATTTTTGTGCTCCAGAAATGGGATTCGGGGTTAAATTTCATGCTTAAAAATGGTGCTTTTTCTAATTTTGAAAAATTGAGCTGTTTTGGTGATCAGGGAAGGAAATTCTTGATGCCAGTGTCATGGATTTTTGTGCTCCGGAAATGGGATTCGTGGTTAAATTTCATGCTTAAAAATGGTGCTTTTTCTAGTTTTTAAAAATTGAGCTGTTTTGGTGTCCGGGAAAGTAAATTCCTGATGCCGGGGTCACGGATTTTTGTGCTCCAGAGGTGAAAAACTTTTTTTGACCCAAATGTAAAAATGGACCTCAGAATGGGATTTGGGATTAAATTTGATGCTTAAAAATGGTGCTTTGTCTAGTTTTCAAAAATTGATCCGTTTTGGTATCCAGGGAAGGATATTCCTGATGCCGGGATCACGGATTTTTTTTCTCCAGAGGTGAAAAATTTTTTTTGACCCAAATGTAAAATGTACTACGAAGGGATTCGGGGTTAAATTTCATGCTTAAAAATGTGGCTTTTTCTAGTTTTCAAAAATTGAGCCGTTTTGGTATCCAGGGAGGGAAATTCCTGATGCCGGGGTCACGGATTTTTGTGCTCCGGAGATGAAAATTTTTTTGACCCAAATGTAAAAACGGACCTCAGAATGGGATTCGGGGTTAAATTTCATGCTTAAAATGGTGCTTTTTCTAGTTTTCACAAATTGAGCCGTTTTGGGATCCAGGGAAGGAAATTGCTGATGCCGCGGTCACGTATTTTTGTGCTCCAGAAATGAAAAAAATCTTTTGACCCAAATGTAAAAACGGACCTCAGAATGGGATTCGGGGTTAAATTTCATGCTTAAAAATGTGGCTTTTTCTAGTTTTCAAAAATTGAGCCGTTTTGGTATCCAGGGAGGGAAATTCCTGATGCCGGGGTCACGGATTTTTGTGCTCCGGAGATGAAAATTTTTTTGACCCAAATGTAAAAACGGACCTCAGAATGGGATTCGGGGTTAAATTTCATGCTTAAAATGGTGCTTTTTCTAGTTTTCACAAATTGAGCCGTTTTGGGATCCAGGGAAGGAAATTGCTGATGCCGCGGTCACGTATTTTTTTGCTCCATAGGTGAAAATTTTTTTTTGATCCAAATGTAAAAACGGACCTCAGAATGGGATTCGGGGTTAAATTTCATGCTTAAAAATGGTGCTTTTTGTAGTTTTCAAAAATTGAGCCGTTTTGGTATCCAGGGAAGAAAATCCCTGATGCCGGGATCACAGATTCTTGTGCTGCAGAGGTCAAAAACTTTTTTTGACCCAAATATAAAAAAGGTCCTCAGAATGGGATTTGGGATTAAATTTGATGCTTAAAAATGGTGCTTTGTCTAGTTTTCAAAAATTGAGCCGTTTTGGTATCCAGGGAAGGAAATTCCTGATGCCGGGTTCACGGATTTTTTTGCTCCAGAGGTGAAAAATTTTTTTTGACCCAAATGTAAAAATGGACCTCAGAATGGGATCTGGGTTAAATTTCATGCTTAAAAATGGTGATTTGTCTAGTTTTCAAAAATTGAGTCGTTTTGGTATCTAGGGAAGGAAAATCCTGATGCCGGGGTCACGGATTTTTTTGCTCCAGAGGTGAAAAATTTTTTTTTTTTTTTAACCCAAATGTAAAAATGGACCTCAGAATGGGATTCGGGGTTAAATTTCATGCTTAAAAATGGTGCTTTTTCTAGTTTTCAAAAATTGAGCCGTTTTCGTGTCCGGGCTAGGAAATTCCTGATGCCGGGGTCACGGATTTTTGTGCTCCAGAGGTGAAAAATTTTTTTTGACCCAAATGTAAAAATGGACCTCAGAATGGGATACGGGTTAAATTTCATGCTTAAAAATGGTGATTTGTCTAGTTTTCAAAAATTGAGCCGTTTTGGTATTCAGGGAAGGAAATCGCAGATGCCGGGGTCACGGATTTTTGTGCTCCAGAGGTGAAAAAAATTTTTTCTACCCAAATGTAAAAAGGACCTCAGAATGGGATGGGATAATTGATGACTTAAAAATGGTGCTTGTCAGTTTTCAAAAAAATTGAGCCGTTTTGGTATCCAGGGAAGGAACTTCCTGATGCCGGGGTGACGGATTTTTTTGCTCCAGAGGTGAAAATTTTTTTTTGGGACGCAAATTTAAAAACGGACCTCAGAATGGGATTCGGGGTTAAATTTCATGCTTAGAAATGGTGCTTTTTCTAGTTTTTAAAAATTGAGCTGTTTTGGTGTTCTGGGAAGGAAATTCCTGATGCCGGGGTCACGGATTTTTGTTTTCCGGAGCTGAAAATTTTTTTGGGGGACGTAATTTTAAAAACAGACCTCAGAATGGGATTCGGGGTTAAATTTCATGCGTAGAAATGGTGCTTTTTCTAGTTTTTAAGAATTGAGCCTTTTTGGTGTCTGGGGAAGGTGATTCCTGATGGCAGCTCACGGATTTTTGTGCTCTGGAGGTGAAATTTTTTTTCACCCAAATGTAAAAACTGACTTCAGAATGGGATTCAGGGTTAAATTTCATGCTTAAAAATGGTGCTTTTTCTATTTTTTAATTTTTCAGCCGTTTTGGTGTTCGGGGAAGGAAATTCCTGATGCCGGGTTCACGGATTTTTGTGCTCCAGAAATAGGTTTTGGGGTTAAATTTCATGCTAAAAATGGTGCTTTTTCTAGTTTTCAAAAATTGAGCCGTTTTGGTATTCAGGGAAGGAAATCGCAGATGCCGGGGTCACGGATTTTTGTGCTCCAGAGGTGAAAAAATTTTTTTCGACCCAAATGTAAAAACGGACCTCAGAATGGGATTAAGGGTCAAATTTCATGCTTAAAAATGGTGCTTTTTGTAGTTTTTTATTTTTCAGCCGTTTTGGTGTTCGGGGGAAGGTAATTCTGAGTTGTGGTCACGGATTTTTTTGGCTCCAGAGGTGAAAAATTTTTTTTGACCCAAATGTAAAAATGGACCTCAGAATGGGATTCGGGGTTATATTTCATGCTTAAAAATGGTGCTTTTTCTAGTTTTCAAAAATTGAGCCTTTTTGGTATCCAGGGACGGAAATTCCTGTTGCCGGGGTGACAGATTTTTTTGCTGCAGAGGTGAAAAATTTTTTTTGACCCAAATGTAAAAACGGACCTCAAAATGGGATTCGGGATTAAATTTGATGCTTAAAAAGGGTGCTTTGTCTAGTTTTCAAAAATTGAGCCTTTTTGGTATACAGGGAAGGAAATTCCTGATGCCGGGGTGACGGATTTTTGTGCTCCAGATATGAAAAAAATTTTTTGACCGCAAATGTAAAAACGGACCTCAGAATGGGATTCGGGTTAAATTTCATGCTTTAAAATTGTGCTTATTCTAGTTTTCAAAAATTGAGCCGTTTTAGTGTCTGGGGAAGGAAATCCCTGATGCCGGGGTCACGGATTTTTGTGCTCCGGAGATGAAATTTTTTTTTTGACCCAAATGTAAAAACGACCTCAGAATGGGATTCGGGGTTAAATTTCATGCTTAAAAATGGTGCTTCTTCTAATTTTCAAAAATTGAGCCGTTTTGGTATCCAGGGAAGAAATTGCTGATGCCGCGGTCACGGATTTTTGTGCTCCAAAGATGAAAATTTTTTTTTCACCCAAATGTAAAAACGGAGATCAGAATGGGATTCGGGTAAAATTTCATGCTTCAACATGGTGCTTTTTTTCTAGTTTTCAAAAATTGAGCCGTTTTGGTGTCAGGGGAAGGAAATTCCTGATGCCGGGGTCACAGATTTTTGTGCTCCAGAGATGAAAAAATTTTTTTGACCCAAATGTAAAAACGGACCTCAGAATGGGATTCGGGGTTAAATTTCATGCTTAAAAATGGTCCTTTTTCTAGTTTTCAAAAATTGAGCCGTTTTCGTATCAAGGGAAGGAAATTCCTGTGGCCGGGGAGACGGATTTTTTTGCTCCAGAGGTGAAAAATTTTTTTTGACCCAAATGTAAAAATGGACCTCAGAATAGGATCCGGGTTAAATTTCATGCTTAAAAATGGTGATTTGTCTAGTTTTCAAAAATTGAGCCCTTTTGGTATCCAGGGAAGGAAATCCCTGATGCCGGGGTCACGGATTTTTTTGCTCCAGAGGTGAAAAAAAATTTTCTGACCCAAATGTAAAAATGGACCTCAGAATGGGATTAAGGGTCAAATTTCATGCTTAAAAATGGTGCTTTTTTTAGTTTTTAATTTTTCAGCCGTTTTGGTGTTCGGGGAAGGAAATTTCTGAAGCCGGGTTCATGGATTTTTGTGCTCCGGAAATGGGATTCGGGGTTAAATTTCATACTTAAAAATGGTGCTTTTTCTAGTTTTTAAAAAATGAGCTGTTTTGTTGTCCGGGAAAGGAAATTCCTGATGCCGGGGTCACGGATTTTTGTGCTCCAGAGGTGAAAAATTTTTTTTGACCCAAATGTAAAAATGGACCTCAGAATGGGATTTGGGATTAAATTTGATGCTTAAAAATGGTGCTTTGTCTAGTTTTCAAAAATTGATCCGTTTTGGTATCCAGGGAAGGATATTCCTGATGCCGGGATCACGGATTTTTTTGCTCCAGAGGTGAAAAATTTTTTTTGACCCAAATGTAAAAATGGACCTCAGAATGGGATCTGGGTTAAATTTCATGCTTAAAAATGGTGATTTGTCTAGTTTTCAAAAATTGAGTCGTTTTGGTATCCAGGGAAGGAAATAACTGATGCCGGGGTCATGGATTTTTTTGCTCCAGAGGTGAAAAATTTTTTTTGACCCAAATGTAAAAATGGACCTCAGAATGGGATTCGTGGTTAAATTTCATGCTTAAAAATGGTGCTTTTTCTAGTTTTCAAAAATTGAACCGTTTTAGTGTCCGGGCTAGGAAATTCCTGATGCCGGGGTTACGGATTTTTGTGCTCCAGAGGGGAAAAATTTTTTTTGACCCAAATGTAAAAACGGACCTCAGAATGGGATTCGGGGTTAAATTTCATGCTTTAAAATGGTTTTTTTTCTAGTTTTCAAAAATTGAGCCGTTTTGGTGTTCAGGGAAGGAAATTCCTGATGCCGGGGTCACGGATTTTTTTGCTCCAGAGGTGAAAAAATGGTGCTTTTTCTAGTTTTTAAGGATTGAGCCATTTTGGTGTCTGGGGAAGGTGATTCCTGATGCCAGCTCACGGATTTTTCTGCTCTGGAGGTGAAATTTTTTTTGACCCAGATGTAAAAACTGACCTCAGAATGGGATTAAGGGTCAAATTTCATGCTTAAAAACGGTGCTTTTTTAGTTTTTAATTTTTCAGCCGTTTTGGTGTTCGGGGAAGGAAATTTCTGATGCCAGGTTCATGGATTTTTGTGCTCCGGAAATGGGATTCGGGGTTAAATTTCATGCTAAAAATGGTGCTTTTTCTAGTTTTGAAAAATTGAGCTGTTTTGGTGTTCAGGGAAGGAAAATCCTGATGCCGGGGTCACGGATTTTTTTGCTCCGGACATGGGATTCAGGGTTAAATTTCATGCTAAAAAATGGTGCTTTTTCTAGTTTTTAAAAATTGAGCTGTTTTGGTGTTCAGGGAAGGAAATTCCTGATACCAGGGTCACGGATTTTTGTGCTCCGGAGCTGAAAAATTTTTTTTGACCCAAATGTAAAAATGGACCTCAGAATGGGATCCGGGTTAAATTTCATGCTTAAAAATGGTGATTTGTCTAGTTTTCAAAAATTGAGCTGTTTTGGTATCCAGGGAAGGAAATCCCTGATGCCGGGGTCACGGATTTTTGTGCTCCAGAGGTGCAAAATTTTTTTTTGACCCAAATGTAAAAACGGACCTCAGAATGGGATTAAGGGTCAAATTTCATGCTTAAAAATGGTGCTTTTTGTAGTTTTTAATCTTTCAGCCGTTTTGGTGTTCGGGGAAGGAAATTCCTGATGCCAGGGTCATGAATTTTTGTGCTCCAGAGATAAAAAATTTTTTTTTGACCCAAATGTAAAAAAGGACCTCAGACAGGGATTCAGGGTTAAATTTCATGGTGAAAAATGGTGTTTTTTCTAGTTTTCAAAAATTGAGCCGTTTTGGTATCCAGGGAAGGAAATCCCTGACGCCGGGGTCACGGATTTTTCTGCTCCAGAGGTGAAAATTTTTTTTTGACCCAAATGTAAAAACGGACCTCAGAATGGGATTCGGGGTTAAATTTCTGCTTAAAATGGTGTTTGTCACTAGTTTTCAAAAATTTGAGCCGTTTTGGTATCCAGGGAAGGAAATTCCTGATGCCGGGGTCACGGATTTTTTTGCTCCAGAGGTGAAAATTTTTTTTTGACCCAAATGTAAAAATGGACCTCAGAATGGGATCTGGGTTAAATTTCATACTTAAAAATGGTGCTTTTTCCAGTTTTTAAAAATTGAGCTGTTTTGGTGTTCGGGGAAGGAAATTCCTGATGCCAGGGTCATGAATTTTTGTGCTCCGGAGATAAAAAATTTTTTTTTGACCCAAATGTAAAGAAGGACCTCAGACAGGGATTCAGGGTTAAATTTCATGCTTAAAAATGGTGCTTTTTCTAGTTTTTAAAAATTGAGCTGTTTTGGTGTTCAGGGAAGGAAATTCCTGATGCCGGGGTCACGGATTTTTGTGCTCCGGAGATAAAAAATGGTGCTGTTTCTAGTTTTTAAGAATTGAGCTATTTTGGTGTCTGGGGTTGGTGAATCCTGATGCCAGCTCACGGATTTTTCTGCTCTGGAGGTGAAATTTTTTTTGACCCAGATGTAAAAACTGACCTCAGAATGGGATTAAGGGTCAAATTTCATGCTTAAAAACGGTGCTTTTTCTAGTTTTTAATTTTTCAGCCGTTTTGGTGTTCGGGGAAGGAAATTTCTGATGCCAGGTTCATGGATTTTTGTGCTCCAGAAATGGGATTCGGGGTTAAATTTCATGCTAAAAATCGTGCTTTTTCTAGTTTTGAAAAATTGAGCTGTTTTGGTGTTCAGGGAAGGAAATTCCTGATGCCGGGGTCACGGATTTTTTTGCTCCGGAAATGGGATTCAGGGTTAAATTTCATGCTAAAAAATGGTGCTTTTTCTAGTTTTTAAAAATTGAGCTGTTTTGGTGTTCAGGGAAGGAAATTCCTGATGCCGGGGTCACGGATTTTTTTGCTCCAGAGGTGAAAAAATGGTGCTTTTTCTAGTTTTTAAGAATTGAGCTATTTTGGTGTCTGGGGTTGGTGAATCCTGATGCCAGCTCACGGATTTTTCTGCTCTGGAGGTGAAATTTTTTTTGACCCAGATGTAAAAACTGACCTCAGAATGGGATTAAGGGTCAAATTTCATGCTTAAAAACGGTGCTTTTTCTAGTTTTTAATTTTTCAGCCGTTTTGGTGTTCGGGGAAGGAAATTTCTGATGCCAGGTTCATGGATTTTTGTGCTCCGGAAATGGGATTCGGGGTTAAATTTCATGCTAAAAATGGTGCTTTTTCTAGTTTTGAAAAATTGAGCTGTTTTGGTGTTCAGGGAAGGAAAATCCTGATGCCGGGGTCACGGATTTTTTTGCTCCGGAAATGGGATTCAGGGTTAAATTTCATGCTAAAAAATGGTGCTTTTTCTAGTTTTTAAAAATTGAGCTGTTTTGGTGTTCAGGGAAGGAAATTCCTGATACCAGGGTCACGGATTTTTGTGCTCCAGAGGTGCAAAATTTTTTTTTGACCCAAATGTAAAAACGGACCTCAGAATGGGATTAAGGGTCAAATTTCATGCTTAAAAATGGTGCTTTTTGTAGTTTTTAATCTTTCAGCCGTTTTGGTGTTCGGGGAAGGAAATTCCTGATGCCAGGGTCATGAATTTTTGTGCTCCGGAGATAAAAAATTTTTTTTTGACCCAAATGTAAAAAAGGACCTCAGACAGGGATTCAGGGTTAAATTTCATGGTGAAAAATGGTGTTTTTTCTAGTTTTCAAAAATTGAGCTTTTTTGGTATTCAGGGAAGGAAATTCCTGATGCCGGGTTCATGGATTTTTGTGCTCCGGAAATGGGATTCGGGGTTAAATTTCATGCTTAAAAATATGTGCTTTTTCTAGTTTTTAAAAATTGAGCTGTTTTGGTGTTCAGGGAAGGATATTCCTGATGCCAGGGTCACGGATTTTTGTGCTCCGGAGCTGAAAACATTTTGTTGGGACGCAAATTTAAAAACGGAGCTCAGAATGGGATTCGGGGTTAAATTTCATGCTTAGAAATGGTGCTTTTACTAGTTTTTAATAATTGAGCCATTTTGGTGTCTGGGGAAGGTAATTCCTGATACCAGGGTCACGGATTTTTGTGCTCCGGAGCTGAAAACATTTTTTTGGGACGCAAATTTAAAAACGGAGCTCAGAATTGGATTCGGGGTTAAATTTGATTCTTAAAAATGGTGCTTTGTCTAGTTTTCAAAAATTGAGCCGTTTTGGTATCCAGGGAAGGAAAATCCTGATACCAGCTCACGGATTTTTGTGCTCTGGAAGTGATTTTTTTTTTTGACCCAAATGTAATAACAGACTTTCAGAATGGGATCTGGGTTAAATTTCATGCTTAAAAATGGTGATTTGTCTAGTTTTCAAAAATTGAGCCGTTTTGTATCCAGGGAAGGAATTCCTGATGGCCGTGGTCACGGATTTTTGTGCTCTCAGAATGAAAAAATTTTTTGACCCGAATGTAAAAACGGACCTCAGAATGGATTCGGGGTTAAATTTCATGCTTAAAAATGGTGCTTTTTCTAGTTTTCAAAAATTGAGCCGTTTTGGTGTCAGGGGAAGGAAATTCCTGATGCCGGGGTCACAGATTTTTGTGCTCTGGAGATGAAAATTTTTTTTTGACCCGAATGTAAAAACGGGCCTCAGAATGGGATTCGGGGTTAAATTTCATGCTTAAAACTGGTGCTTCTTCTAGTTTTTAAAAATTGAGCCGTTTTGGAAAAAAAAAAAAAAAAGAAAATTGGTATCCATGAGAAAATCCCTGATGCCGGGGTCACGGATTCTTGTGCTGCAGAGGTGAAAAACTTTTTTTGACCCAAATATAAAAACGGTCCTCAGAATGGGATTTGGGATTAAATTTGATGCTTAAACATGGTGATTTGTCTAGTTTTAAAAAATTGAGCCGTTTTGGTATCCAGGGAAGGAAATTCCTGATGCCGGGGTCACGGATTTTTTGCTCCAGAGGTGAAAAATTTTTTTTGACCCAAATGTCAAAATGGACCTCCGAATGTATTCGGGGTTAAATTTCATGCTTAAAAATGGTGTTTTTTCTTGTTTTCAAAAATTGAGCTGTTTTGGTGTTCAGGGAAGGAAATTCCTGATGCTGGGGTCACGGATTTTTGTGCTCCAGAGGTGAAAAATTTTTTTTGACCCAAATGTAAAAATAGACCTCAGAATGGGATCGGGGTTAAATTTCATGCTTAAAAATGGTGATTTGTCTAGTTTTCAAAAATTGAGTCGTTTTGGTATCCAGGGAAGGAAATCCGTGACGCCGGGGAGACGGATTTTTTTGCTCCAGAGGTGAAAAAATTTTTTTGACCCAAATGTAAAAATGGACCTCAGAATGGGATTAAGGGTCAAATTTCATGCTTAAAAATGGTGCTTTTTGTAGTTTTTAATTTTTCAGCCGTTTTGGTGCTCGGGGAAGGAAATTTCTGATGCCGGGTTCATGGATTTTTGTGCTCGCGGAATGGATTCGTGGTTAAAATATTTCATACTTAAAAATGTTGCTTTTTTCTAGTTTTTTTAAAAAATAGCTGTTTTGGTTGTCCGGAAAGGGAATTTCTGATCCGGGGTCCGGATTTTTTGTGCTACAGAGTGAAACATTTTTTTTGACCCAAATGTAAAAACGGTCCTCAGAATGGGGATCTTGGATTAATTTATGCTTAAATGGTGCTTTTTCTATTTTTCAAAAATTGAGTACCGTTTTGATATCCAGAAGAAAATCCCTGATGCCGGGGTCACGGATTTTGGGTGCTCCAGAGTGAAAAATTTTTTTTGACGCCAAATGTACAAAGGACTCAGAATGGATCTGGGTTCCATTTCATGCTGTAAAATGGGTGATTTGTCTAGTTTTTTCAAAATGAGTCGGTTTGTATCCAGGGAAGGAAATCCCTGATGCCGGGGTCACGGATTTTTGTGCTCCAGAGGTGAAAAATTTTTTTTGACCCAAATGTAAAAACGGACCTCAGAATGGGATTTGGGGTTAAATTTCATGCTTAAAAATGGTGCTTTTTCTAGTTATCAAAAATTGAGCCGTTTTAGTGTCCGGGCTAGGAAATTCCTGATGCCGGGGTTACGGATTTTTGTGCTCCAGAGGGGAAAAATTTTTTTTGACCCAAATGTAAAAACGGACCTCAGAATGGGATTCGGGGTTAAATTTCATGCTTTAAAATGGTTTTTTTTCTAGTTTTCAAAAATTGAGCCGTTTTGGTGTTCAGGGAAGGAAATTCCTGATGCCGGGGTCACGGATTTTTTTGCTCCAGAGGTGAAAAAATGGTGCTTTTTCTAGTTTTTAAGGATTGAGCCATTTTGGTGTCTGGGGTTGGTGATTCCTGATGCCAGCTCACGGATTTTTCTGCTCTGGAGGTGAAAGTTTTTTTGACCCAGATGTAAAAACTGACCTCAGAATGGGATTAAGGGTCAAATTTCATGCTTAAAAACGGTGCTTTTTCTAGTTTTTAATTTTTCAGCCGTTTTTGTGTTCGGGGCAGGAAATTTCTGATGCCAGGTTCATGGATTTTTGTGCTCCGGAAATGGGATTCGGGGTTAAATTTCATGCTAAAAATGGTGCTTTTTCTAGTTTTTAAAAATTGAGCTGTTTTGGTGTTCAGGGAAGGAAATTCCTGATTCCAGGGTCACGGATTTTTGTGCTCCGGAGCTGAAAACATTTTGTTGGGACGCAAATTTAAAAACGGAGCTCAGAATGGGATTCGGGGTTAAATTTCATGCTTAGAAATGGTGCTTTTACTAGTTTTTAATAATTGAGCCGTTTTGGTGTCTGGGGAAGGTAATTCCTGATACCAGCTCACGGATTTTTGTGCTCTGGAAGTGATTTTTTTTTTGACCCAAATGTAATAACAGACTTTCAGAATGGGATCTGGGTTAAATTTCATGCTTAAAAATGGTGATTTGTCTAGTTTTCAAAAATTGAGCCTTTTTGGTATCCAGGGAAGGAAATTCCTGATGCCGGGGTCACGGTTTTTTTTGCTCCGGAAATGGGATTCAGGGTTAAATTTCATGCTAAAAAATGGTGCTTTTTCTAGTTTTTAAAAATTGAGCTGTTTTGGTGTTCAGGGAAGGAAATTCCTGATACCAGGGTCACGGATTTTTGTGCTCCGGAGCTGAAAACATTTTTTTGGGACGCAAATTTAAAAACGGAGCTCAGAATGGGATTCGGGGTTAAATTTGATTCTTAAAAATGGTGCTTTGTCTAGTTTTCAAAAATTGAGCCGTTTTGGTATCCAGGGAAGGAAAATCCTGATGCCGGGGTCACGGATTTTTTTGCTCCAGAGTGAAAAAATTTTTTTGACCCAAATGTAAAAATGGACCTCAGAATGGGATCCGGGTTAAATTTCATGCTTAGAAATGGTGATTTGTCTAGTTTTCAAAAATTGAGCTGTTTTGGTATCCAGGGAAGGAAATCCCTGTTGCCGGGGTCACGGATTTTTGTGCTCCAGAGGTGCAAAAATTTTTTTTGACCCAAATGTAAAAACGGACCTCAGAATGGGATTAAGGGTCAAATTTCATGCTTAAAAATGGTGCTTTTTGTAGTTTTTAATCTTTCAGCCGTTTTGGTGTTCGGGGAAGGAAATTCCTGATGCCAGGGTCATGAATTTTTGTGCTCCGGAGATAAAAAAATTTTTTTTGACCCAAATGTAAAAAAGGACCTCAGACAGGGATTCAGGGTTAAATTTCATGGTGAAAAATGATGTTTTTTCTAGTTTTCAAAAATTGAGCTTTTTTGGTATTCAGGGAAGGAAATTCCTGATGCCGGGTTCATGGATTTTTGTGCTCCGGAAATGGGATTCGGGGTTAAATTTCATGCTTAAAAATATGTGCTTTTTCTAGTTTTTAAAAATTGAGCTGTTTTGGTGTTCAGGGAAGGATAGTCCTGATGCCAGGGTCACGGATTTTTGTGCTCCGGAGCTGAAAACATTTTGTTGGGACGCAAATTTAAAAACGGAGCTCAGAATGGGATTCGGGGTTAAATTTCATGCTTAGAAATGGTGCTTTTACTAGTTTTTAATAATTGAGCCGTTTTGGTGTCTGGGGAAGGTAATTCCTGATATCAGCTCACGGATTTTTGTGCTCTGGAAGTGATTTTTTTTTTTGACCCAAATGTAATAACAGACTTTCAGAATGGGATCTGGGTTAAATTTCATGCTTAAAAATGGTGATTTGTCTAGTTTTCAAAAATTGAGCCTTTTTTGTATCCAGGGAAGGAAATTCCTGATGCCGGGGTCACGGATTTTTTTGCTCCAGAGGTGAAAAATTTTTTTTGACCCAAATGTAAAAATGGACCTCAGAATGGGATCTGGGTTAAATTTCATGCTTAAAAATGGTGATTTGACTAGTTTTCAAAAATTGAGCGTTTTTTAGTTCGGGCTAGGAAATTCCTGATGCCGGGGTTACGGGATTTTTGTGCGCAGAGATGAAAAATTTTTTTTGACCCAAATTGTAAAAACAAGACTCAGAATGGGATTGGGGTTAAAACTTCAATTGCTTAAAAAATGGTGCTTTTTCTTAGTTTTCAAAAATTGAGACGTTTGGTATCCAGGAAGAAATCCCTGATGCCGGGTCACGGCATGCTTGTCTGACAGAGGTGAAAAAACTTTTTTGACCCAAATATAAAAATGGGACCTAAGAATGGGAATTTGGGATTAAAGTTTGCTGCTTAAAAATGGTGCTTTGTCTAGTTTTTCAAATTGAAGCCGTTTGATATCCAGGAAGAAAATTCCTGATGCCGGGGTCACGGAATTTTTTGCTCCAAAGGTGAAAAAAATTTTTTGACCCAAATGTAAAAACGGACCTCAAAATGGGATCCGGGGTTAAATTTCATGCTTAAAAATGGTGCTTTTTCTAGTTTTCAAAAATTGAGCCGTGTTAGTGTCCGGGCTAGGAAATTCCTGATGCCGGGGTCACGGATTTTTGTGCTCCAGAGGTGAAAAATTTTTTTTGACCCAAATGTAAAAACGGACCCCAGAATGGGATTTGGGGTTAAATTTCATGCTTAAAAGTGGTTTTTTTTCTAGTTTTCAAAAATTGAGCCGTTTTGGTGTTCAGGGAAGGAAATTCCTGATGCCGGGGTCACGGATTTTTTTGCTCCAGAGGTGAAAAAATGGTGCTTTTTCTAGTTTTTAAGAATTGAGCCATTTTGGTGTCTGGGGTTGGTGATTCCTGATGCCAGCTCACGGATTTTTCTGCTCTGGAGGTGAAATTTTTTTTGACCCAGATGTAAAAACTGACCTCAGAATGGGATTAAGGGTCAAATTTCATCCTTAAAAACGGTGCTTTTTGTAGTTTTTAATTTTTCAGCCGTTTTGGTGTTCGGGGAAGGAAATTTCTGATGCCGGGTTCATGTATTTTTGTGCTCCGGAAATGGGATTCGGGGTTAAATTTCATACTTAAAAATGGTGCTTTTTCTAGTTTTTAAAAATTGAGCTGTTTTGTTGTCCGGGAAAGGAAATTCCTGATGCCGGGGTCACGGATTTTTGTGCTCCAGAGGTGAAAAATTTTTTTTGACCCAAATGTAAAAACGGTCCTCAGAATGGGATTTGGGTTTAAATTTGATGCTTAAACATGGTGCTTTGTCTAGTTTTCAAAAATTGAGCCAATTTGGTATCCAGGGAAGGAAATTCCTGATGCCGGGGTCACGGATTTTTTTGCTCCAGAGGTGAAAAAATTTTTTTGACCCAAATGTAAAAATGGACCTCAGAATGGGATCTGGGTTAAATTTCATGCTTAAAAATGGTGATTTGTCTAGTTTTAAAAATTGAGTCGTTTCGGTATCCAGGGAAGGAAATTCCTGATGCCGGGGTCATGAATTTTTTTGCTCCAGAGGTGAAAAATTTTTTTTGACCCAAATGTAAAAACGGACCTCAGAATGGGATTCGGGGTTAAATTTCATGCTTAAAAATGTTGCTTTTTCTAGTTTTCAAAAATTGAGCCGTTTTAGTATCCGGGCTAGGAAATTCCTGATGCCGGGGTCACGGATTTTTTTGCTCCAGAGGTGAAAAATTTTTTTTGACCCAAATGTAAAAATGGACCTCAGAATGGGATCTGGGTTAAATTTCATGCTTAAAAATGGTGATTTGTCTAGTTTTAAAAATTGAGTCGTTTCGGTATCCAGGGAAGGAAATCCGTGACGCCGGGGTCATGGATTTTTCTGCTCCAGAGGTGAAAATTTTTTTTTGACCCAAATGAAAAAATGGACCTCAGAATGGGATTAAGGGTCAAATTTCATGCTTAAAAATGGTGCTTTTTGTAGTGTTTAATTTTTCAGCCGTTTTGGTGTTCGGGGAAGGAAATTTCTGATGCCGAGTTCATGGATTTTTGTGCTCCGGAAATGGGATTCGGGGTTAAATTTCATACTTAAAAATGGTGCTTTTTCTAGTTTTTAAAAATTGAGCTGTTTTGTTGTCCGGGAAAGGAAATTCCTGATGCCGGGGTCACGGATTTTTGTGCTCCAGAGGTGAAAAATTTTTTTTGACCCAAATGTAAAAACGGTCATCAGAATGGGATTTGGGTTTAAATTTGATGCTTAAACATGGTGCTTTGTCTAGTTTTCAAAAATTGAGCCAATTTGGTACCAGGGAAGGAAATTCCTGATGGCCGGGGTCCACGGCGTTTTTGCTCCATAGGTGAAAAAATTTTTTTGACCCAAATGTAAAAATGGACCTCAGAATGGATTTGGGATTAAATTTGATGCTTAAAAATGGTGCTTTGTCTAGTTTTCAAAAATTGAGCCAATTTGGTATCCAGGGAAGGAAATCCGTGACGCCGGGGTCACGGATTTTTCTGCTCCAGAGGTGAAAATTTTTTTTTTGACCCAAATGTAAAAATGGACCTCAGAATGGGATTAAGGGTCAAATTTCATACTTAAAAATGGTGCTTTTTGTAGTGTTTAATTTTTCAGCCGTTTTGGTGTTCGGGGAAGGAAATTTCTGATGCCGAGTTCATGGATTTTTGTGCTCCGGAAATGGGATTCGGGGTTAAATTTCATACTTAAAAATGGTGCTTTTTCTAGTTTTTAAAAATTGAGCTGTTTTGTTGTCCGGGAAAGGAAATTCCTGATGCCGGGGTCACGGATTTTTGTGCTCCAGAGGTGAAAAATTTTTTTTGACCCAAATGTAAAAACGGTCCTCAGAATGGGATTTGGGTTTAAATTTGATGCTTAAACATGGTGCTTTGTCTAGTTTTCAAAAATTGAGCCAATTTGGTATCCAGGGAAGGAAATTCCTGATGCCGGGGTCACGGATTTTTTTGCTCCAGAGGTGAAAAAATTTTTTTGACCCAAATGTAAAAATGGACCTCAGAATGGGATCTGGGTTAAATTTCATGCTTAAAAATGGTGATTTGTCTAGTTTTAAAAATTGAGTCGTTTCGGTATCCAGGGAAGGAAATTCCTGATGCCGGGGTCATGAATTTTTTTGCTCCAGAGGTGAAAAATTTTTTTTGACCCAAATGTAAAAACGGACCTCAGAATGGGATTCGGGGTTAAATTTCATGCTTAAAAATGTTGCTTTTTCTAGTTTTCAAAAATTGAGCCGTTTTAGTATCCGGGCTAGGAAATTCCTGATGCCGGGGTCACGGATTTTTTTGCTCCAGAGGTGAAAAATTTTTTTTGACCCAAATGTAAAAATGGACCTCAGAATGGGATCTGGGTTAAATTTCATGCTTAAAAATGGTGATTTGTCTAGTTTTAAAAATTGAGTCGTTTCGGTATCCAGGGAAGGAAATCCGTGACGCCGGGGTCATGGATTTTTCTGCTCCAGAGGTGAAAATTTTTTTTTGACCCAAATGAAAAAATGGACCTCAGAATGGGATTAAGGGTCAAATTTCATGCTTAAAAATGGTGCTTTTTGTAGTGTTTAATTTTTCAGCCGTTTTGGTGTTCGGGGAAGGAAATTTCTGATGCCGAGTTCATGGATTTTTGTGCTCCGGAAATGGGATTCGGGGTTAAATTTCATACTTAAAAATGGTGCTTTTTCTAGTTTTTAAAAATTGAGCTGTTTTGTTGTCCGGGAAAGGAAATTCCTGATGCCGGGGTCACGGATTTTTGTGCTCCAGAGGTGAAAAATTTTTTTTGACCCAAATGTAAAAACGGTCATCAGAATGGGATTTGGGTTTAAATTTGATGCTTAAACATGGTGCTTTGTCTAGTTTTCAAAAATTGAGCCAATTTGTATCCAGGAAGGAAATTCCTGATGCCGGCGTCATAGATTTTTGAGCTCCTGAGATGAAAATTTTTTTTGACCCAAATGTAAAAACGGACCTCAGAATGGGATTCGGGGTTAAATTTCATGTTTAAAAATTGTGATTTGTCTAGTTTTCAAAAATTGAGCCGTTTTGTTATCCAGGAAAGGAAATTTCTAATGCCGGGGTTACGGATTTTGTGCTCCGGATGTGAAATTTTTTTTTTGACCCAAATGTAAAAACCGACCTCAGAATGTGATTCGGGGGTAAATTTCATGCTTAAAAATGGTGCTTTTTCTAGTTTTCAAAAATTGAGCCATTTTGGTATGCAGGGAAGGAAATTCCTGATGCCGGGGTCACTGATTTTTGTGCTGCAGAAATTAATTTTTTTCGTACCCAAATGTAAAAACGGACCTCAGAATGGGATTTGGGGTTAAATTTCATGTTTAAAAATTGTGATTTGTCTAGTTTTCAAAAATTGAGTCGTTTCGTATCCAGGGAAGAGAATACCGTGACGACCGTGGTCTTGGATTTTTTCTGCTCCAGAGGTGAAAATTTTGTTTTTGACCCAAATGAAAAAATGGACCTCAGAATGGGATTAAGGGTCAAATTTCATGCTTAAAAATGGTGCTTTTTGTAATGTTTAATTTTTCAGCTGTTTTGGTGTTCGGGGAAGGAAATTTCTGATGCCGAGTTCATGGATTTTTGTGCTCCGGAAATGGGATTCGGGGTTAAATTTCATACTTAAAAATGGTGCTTTTTCTAGTTTTTAAAAATTGAGCTGTTTTGTTGGCCGGGAAAGGAAATTCCTGATGCCGGGGTCACGGATTTTTGTGCTCCAGAGGTGAAAAATTTTTTTTGACCCAAATGTAAAAACGGTCCTCAGAATGGGATTTGGGATTAAATTTGATGCTTAAACATGGTGCTTTGTCTAGTTTTCAAAAATTGAGCCAATTTGGTATCCAGGGAAGGAAATTCCTGATGCCGGGGTCACGGATTTTTTTGCTCCAGAGGTGAAAAATTTTTTTGACCCAAATGTAAAAATGGACCTCAGAATGGGATCTGGGTTAAATTTCATGCTTAAAAATGGTGCTTTT
>NW_024100660.1:0-26859 GCF_016545835.1 Crotalus tigris
CCTCAAATTCGAAATGCATGTATATACTCAGGTTGCTCACAGGTTGAGGAACCCGAACAAACATGTGTTTTCTGTATCTGACCTTTCCTTCAAAAGGTAGGCCGGGCCAATATCACAATTGTTGGCAAATAAGCCAATTAAACATGAAAACTCAAAATGTGAAACTGACCTCAAATTCGAAATGTATCCATATGCTCAGGTTCCCCACAGGTTGGGGAACCCGAAAAAACATGTGTTTTCCGTATCGGACCTTTCGTTCAAAAGGTAGGCCTGGGCCAATATCTCAATTGTTGGCAAATAAGCCAATTTAGGATGAAAACTAAAAATGTGAAACTGACCTCAAATTCGAAATGTATGCATATGCTCAGGTTTCCCACAGGTTGGGCAACGCGAAAAAACATGTGTTTTCCGTATCGGACCTTTCGTTCAAAAGGTAGGCCTGGGCCAATATCTCACTCGTTAGCAAATAAGCCAATTTAGGATGAAAACTAAAAATGTGAAACTGACCTCAAATTCGCAATGTATGCATATACTCAGGTTCCCACAGGTTGGTTATCCCGAAAAAACGTGTATTTTCAGTATCCGACCTTTCCTTCAAAAGCTAGGCCTGGGCCTATATCGCATTTTTTGGCAAATGGCCAATTAAGCATGAAAACTCAAAATGTGAAACTGACCTCAAATTCGAAATGTATGCATATACTCAGGTTCCCCACAGGGTGGGTTACCCGAAAAAACATGTGTTTTCCGTATCAGACCTTTCCTTCAAAAGGTAGGCCTGGGCCAATATCACATTTGTTGGCAAATAACCCAATTAAGCATGAAAACTCAAAATGTGAAACTGACCTCAAATTCGAAATGCATGCATATACTCATGTTGCGCACAGGTTGAGGAACCCGAACAAATATGTGTTTTCCGTATCTGACCTTTCGTTCAAAAGGTAGGTCTGGGCCAATATCACATTTGTTTGCAAATAACCCAAATAAGGACGAAAACTCAAAATGTGAAACTGACCTCAAATTCGAAATGCATACATATACTCAGTTTGCCCACAGGTTGAGGAACCCGAAAAAACATGTGTTTTCCGTATCTGACCTTTCCTTCAAAAGGTAGGCCTGGGCCAATATCACATTTCTTCGCAAATAACCCAAATAAGGATGAAAACTCAAAATGTGAAACTGACCTCAAATTCGAAATGTATGCATAAACTCAGGTTCCCCACAGGTTGGGGAACCGGAAAAAATATGTGTTTTCCGTATCTGACCTTTCCTTCAAAAGGTAGGCCTGTGCCAATATCACAATTGTTGGCAAATGGCCAATTAACCATGAAAACTCAAAATGTGAAACTGACCTCAAATTCGAAATGTATGCATATGCTCAGGTTCCCCACAGGACTGGCAACCGAAAAAACATGTGTTTTCCGTATTGGAACTTTCGCTCAAAAGTTAGGCCTGGGATAATATCTCAATTGTTAGCAAATAAGCCAATTAAGCATGAAAACTGAAAATGTGAAACTGACCTCAAATTCGAAATGTATGCATATGCTCAGGTTCCCCACAGGTTGGGCAACCCGAAAAAGCATGTGCTTTCCGTATCGGACCTTTCGTTCAAAAGGTAGGCCTGGGCCAATATCTCAATCGTTAGGAAATAAGCCAATTTAGAATGAAAACTAAATATGTGAAACTGACCTCAAATTCGAAATGTATGCATAAACTCAAGTTCCCCACAGGTTGGGGAACCCGAAAAAAAGTGTATTTTCCGTATCTGACCTTTCCTTCAAAAGGTAGGCCTGGGCCAATATCACAAATGTTGGCAAATAAGCCAATTAAACATGAAAAAATGTGAAACTGACCTCAAATTCGAAATGTATGCATATGCTCAGGTTCCCCACAGGTTGGGGAACCCGAAAAAACATGTGTTTTCCGTATCGGACCTTTCGTTCAAAAGGTAGGCCTGGGCCAATATCTTAATTGTTGGCAAATAAGCCAATTTAGGATGAAAACTCAAAATGTGAAACTGACCTAAATTCAAAATGTATGCATATGCTCAGGTTCCCCACAGGTTGGGCAATCCGAAAAAACATGTGTTTTCCGTATCGGACCTTTCGTTCAAAAGGTAGGCCTGGGCCAATATCTCAATCGTTAGCAAATAAGCCAATTTAGGATGAAAACTAAAAATGTGAAACTGACCTCAAATTCGCAATGTATGCATATACTCAGGTTCCCACAGGTTGGGGATCCCGAAAAAACGTGTATTTTCAGTATCCGACCTTTCCTTCAAAAGCTAGGCCTGGGCCTATATCGCATTTTTTGGCAAATGGCCAATTAAGCATGAAAACTCAAAATGTGAAACTGACTTCAAATTCGAAATGTATGCATATGCTCAGGTTCCCCACAGGTTGGGCAAACCGAAAAAAAAATGTGTTTTCCGTATCTGACCTTTCCTTCAAAAGGTAGGCCTGGGCCAATATCACATTTGTTGGCAAATAAACCAATTAAGCATGAAAACTCAAAATGTGAAACTGACCTCAGATTCGAAATGCATGCATATACTCAGGTTGCTCACAGGTTGAGGAACCCGAACAAACATGTGTTTTCTGTATCTGACCTTTCATTCAAAAGGTAGGCCTGGGCCAATATCACAATTGTTCGCAAATAACCCAAATAAGGACGAAAACTCAAAATGTGAAACTGACCTCAAATTCGAAATGTATGCATAAACTCAGGTTGCCCACAGGTTGGGGAACCCGAAAAAACATGTGTTTTCGGTATGTGACCTTTCCTTCAAAAGGTAGGTCTGGGCCAATACCACAATTGTTGGCAAATAAGCCAATTAAACATGAAACTCAAAATGTGAAACTGACCTCAAATTCGAAATGTATGCATATGCTCACGTTCCCCACAGATTGGGCAACCCGAAAAAACATGTGTTTTCCGTATCGGACCTTTCGTTCAAAAGGTAGGCCTGGGCCAATATCTTAATTGTTGGCAAATAAGCCAATTTAGGATGAAAACTAAAAATGTGAAACTGACCTCAAATTCGCAATGTATGGATATACTCAGGTTGCCCACAGGTTGGGCAACCCGAAAAAACATGTGTTTTCCGTATCGGACCTTGCGTTCAAAAGGTAGGCCCACTGGGCCAATATCTCAATTGTTGGCAAATAAGCCAATTTAGGACGAAAACTCAAAATGTGAAACTGACCTCAAATTCGAAATGTATGCATAAACTCAGGTTCCCACAGTTTGGGGAACCCGAAAAAACATGTCCTTTCCGTATCTGACCTTTCCTTCAAAAGGTAGGCCTGGGCCAATATCACATTTGTTGGCAAATAACCCAATTAAGCATGAAAACTCAAAATGTGAAACTGACCTCAAATTCGAAATGCATGCATATACTCATGTTGCACACAGGTTGAGGAACCCGAACAAATATGTGTTTTCCGTATGTGACCTTTCCTTCAAAAGGTAGGTCTGGGCCAATATCACATTTGTTTGCAAATAACCCAAATAAGGACGAAAACTCAAAATGTGAAACTGACCTCAAATTCGAAATGCATGCATATACTCAGGTTGCTCACAGGTTGAGGAACCCGAACAAACCTGTGTTTTCTGTATCTGACCTTTCCTTCAAAAGGTAGGCCGGGCCAATATCACAATTGTTGGCAAATAAGCCAATTAAACATGAAAACTCAAAATGTGAAACTGACCTCAAATTCGCAATGTATGCGTATACTCAGGTTGCCCACAGGTTGGGGAAACCGAAAAAACATGTGTTTTCCGTATCGAACCTTTCCTTCAAAGGGTAGCTGGCCCAATATCTCAATTGTTGGCAAATAAAGCCAATTTAGGATGAAAAAACTAAAAATGTGAACTGACCGTCAAATTCGAGTATGCATATGCTCAGGTTTCCCCCCTACAGTTTGGCAGACTCCGAAAAAACATGTGTTTTCCCCGTATCGGAGCCTTTCGTCAAAAGGTAGGCCTGGCCATATCTCAATTGTTAGCAATAAGCCAATTACGCAATGAAAACTCAAAATGTGAAATCTGACACCTCAAATTCGAAATGTAGTCATATGCTCAGGTTCCCCACCGGTTGGGGAAGCCGAAAAAACATGTGTTTTCCCGTAATCGGACCTTTCCTTTAAAAGGTTAGGCCTGGGTCAATAGTCCCATTTGTGTCGCAAATACCCAAAGAAGGATGAAAAACTCAAAATGGTTGGAAACTGACCTCTCAAATTCTAAATGTATGCATAAACTCAGGGTCCCCACAGGTTGGGGAAGCCGAAAAAACATGTGTTTTCCGTATCGGACCTTTCCTTTAAAAGGTAGGCCGGGGCCAATATCACAATTGTTGGCAAATGGCCAATTAAGCATGAAAACGCAAAATGTGAAACTGACCTCAAATTCGAAATGTATGCATATACTCAGGTTGCGCACAGTTTGAGGAACCCGAACAAACATGTGTTTTCCGTATCTGACCTTTCCTTCAAAAGGTAGGTCTGGGCCAATATCACATTTGTTCGCAAATAACCCAAATAAGGACGAAAACTCAAAATGTGAAACTGACCTCAAATTCGAAATGTATGCATAAACTCAGGTTCCCCACAGGTTAGGGAACCCAAAAAAATATGTGTTTTCCGTATCTGACCTTTCCTTCAAAAGGTAGGCCTGGGCCAATATCACAATTGTTGGCACATGGCCAATTAAGCATGAAAACTCAAAATGTGACACTGACCTCAAATTCTAAATGTATGCATATACTCAGTTTCCCCACAGGTTGGCAACCCGAAAAAACATGTTTTTTCCGTATCGGACCTTTGCGTTCAAAAGTAGCCCCACTGGGCCATATCTCAATTGTTGGCAAATAAGCCAATTTAGATGAAACCTCAAATTGAAACTGACCTCAAATTCGAAATGTAATGCATATACTCAGTTCCCCCCAGGTTGGGGAACTCGAAAAACAGTGTTTTCCGTATCTGAACTTTCCTTCAAAGGAGCCTGGGCCAATATCAACATTTGTTTGCAAATAACCACAATTAAGCATGAAACAACTCAAAATGGAAACTTGAACTGACCTCAAATTCGAAATGCATGCATATACTCAGGTTGCCCACAGGTTGAGGAACCCGAAAAAACATGTGTTTTCCGTATCTGACCTTTCCTTCAAAAAGTAGGCCTGGGCCAATATCACATTTGTTCGCAAATAACCCAAATAATGATGAAAACTCAAAATGTGAAACTGACCTCAAATTCGAAATGTATGCATAAACTCAGGTTCCCCACAGGTTAGGGAACCCGAAAAAATATGTGTTTTCCGTATCTGACCTTTCTTTCAAAAGGTAGGCCTGGGCCAATATCACATTTGTTTGCAAATAACCCAAATATGGATGAAAACTCAAATGTGAAACTGACCTCAAATTCGCACTGTATGCATAAACTCAGGTTCCCCACCGGTGTGGGAACTCGGGAAAAATATGTGTTTTCCGATCTGACCTTTCCTTCAAAAGGTGGCCTGTGCCAATATCACAATTGTTGCACAATGGCCAATTAAGCTGAAAACTCAAAATGTGTAAACTGACCTCAATTCGAATGTAGTGCATATACGCCGGTTCCACACAGGTTGGGCAACCCTGAAAAACATGTTTTTTTCTGTATCGGACCTTTCGTTCAAAATGTAGGCCTCGGCCAATATCTCAATTGTTAGCAAATAAGCCAATTAAGCATGAAAACTCAAAATGTGAAACTGACCTCAAATTCGAAATGTATGCATATGCTCAGGTTCCCCACAGGTTGGGGAAGCCGAAAAAACATGTGTTTTCCGTATCGGACCTTTCCTTTAAAAGGTAGGCCTGGGCCAATATCACAATTGTTTGCAAATGGCCAATTAAGCATGAAAACTCAAAATGTGAAACTGACCTCAAATTCGAAATGTATGCATATACTCAGGTTCCCCACAGGTTTGGGAACCCGAAAAAACATCTGTTTTCCATATCCAACCTTTCCTTCAAAAGGTAGGCCTGGGTCAATATCACATTTGTTCGCAAATAACCCAAAGAAGGATGAAAACTCAAAATGTGAAACTGACCTCAAATTCAAAATGTATGCATATGCTCAGGTTCCCCACAGGTTGGGGAACCCGAAAAAACATGTGTTTTCCGTATCTGACCTTTCCTTCAAAAGGTAGGCCTGGGCCAATATCACATTTGTTGGCAAATAACCCAATTAAGCATGAAAACTCAAAATGTGAAACTGACCTCAAATTCGAAATGCATGCATATACTCAGGTTGCGCACAGTTTGAGGAACCCGAACAAACATGTGTTTTCCGTATCTGACCTTTCCTTCAAAAGGTAGGTCTAGGCCAATATCACATTTGTTCGCAAATAACCCAAATAAGGACGAAAACTCAAAATGTGAAACTGACCTCAAATTCGAAATGTATGCATAAACTCAGGTTCCCCACAGGTTAGGGAACCCAAAAAAATATTGTTTTCCGTATCCAACCTTTCCTTCAAAAGGTAGGCCTGGGCCAATATCACAATTTGTTTGCAAATAACCCAAATAAGGATGAAAACTCAAAATGTGAAACTGACCTCAAATTCGAAATGTATGCATATACTCAGGTTCCCCACAGGTTGGGCAACCCGAAAAAACATGTGTTTTCCGTATCGGACCTTGCGTTCAAAAGGTAGGCCCACTGGGCCAATATCTCAATTGTTGGCAAATAAGCCAATTTAGGATGAAAACTCAAAATGTGAAACTGACCTCAAATTCGAAATGTATGCATATACTCAGGTTCCCCACAGGTTGGGGAACTCGAAAAAACATGTGTTTTCCGTATCTGACCATTCCTTCAAAAGGTAGGCCTGGGCCAATATCACATTTGTTGGCAAATAACCCAATTAAGCATGAAAACTCAAAATGTGAAACTGACCTCAAATTCGAATGCATGCATATACTCATGTTGCGCACAGGTTGAGGAACCCGAACAAATATGTGTTTTCCGTATCTGACCTTTCCTTCAAAAGGTAGGTCTGGGCCAATATCACATTTGTTTGCAAATAACCCAAATAAGGACGAAAACTCAAAATGTGAAACTGACCTCAAATTCGAAATGCATGCATATACTCAGGTTGCCCACAGGTTGAGGAACCCGAAAAAACATGTGTTTTCCGTATCTGACCTTTCCTTCAAAAGGTAGGCCTGGGCCAATATCACATTTGTTCGCAAATAACCCAAATAAGGATGAAAACTCAAAATGTGAAACTGACCTCAAATTCGAAATGTATGCATAAACTCAGGTTCCCCACAGGTTGGGGAACCGGAAAAAATATGTGTTTTCCGTATCTGACCTTTCCTTCAAAAGGTAGGCCTGGGCCAATATCACAATTGTTGGCAAATGGCCAATTAAGCATGAAAACTCAAAATGTGAAACTGACCTCAAATTCGAAATGTATGCATATGCTCAGGTTCCACACAGGTTGGGCAACCCGAAAAAACATGTGTTTTCCGTATCGGACCTTTCGTTCAAAATGTAGGCCTCGGCCAATATCTCAATTGTTAGCAAATAAGCCAATTAAGCATGAAAACTCAAAATGTGAAACTGACCTCAAATTCGAAATGTATGCATATGCTCAGGTTCCCCACAGGTTGGGGAAGCCGAAAAAACATGTGTTTTCCGTATCGGACCTTTCCTTTAAAAGGTAGGCCTGGGCCAATATCACAATTGTTTGCAAATGGCCAATTAAGCATGAAAACTCAAAATGTGAAACTGACCTCAAATTCGAAATGTATGCATATACTCAGGTTCCCCACAGGTTTGGGAACCCGAAAAAACATCTGTTTTCCATATCCAACCTTTCCTTCAAAAGGTAGGCCTGGGTCAATATCACATTTGTTCGCAAATAACCCAAAGAAGGATGAAAACTCAAAATGTGAAACTGACCTCAAATTCTAAATGTATGCATATACTCAGGTTCCCCACAGGTTGGGGAACCCGAAAAAACATGTGTTTTCCGTATCTGACCTTTCCTTCAAAAGGTAGGCCTGGGCCAATATCACATGTGTTGGCAAATAACCCAATTAAGCATGAAAACTCAAAATGTGAAACTGACCTCAAATTCGAAATGCATGCATATACTCAGGTTGCGCACAGGTTGAGGAACCCGAACAAACATGTGTTTTCCGTATCTGACCTTTCCTTCAAAAGGTAGGTCTAGGCCAATATCACATTTGTTCGCAAATAACCCAAATAAGGACGAAAACTCAAAATGTGAAACTGACCTCAAATTCGAACTGTATGCATAAACTCAGGTTCCCCACAGGTTAGGGAACCCAAAAAAATATGTGTTTTCCGTATCTGACCTTTCCTTCAAAAGGTAGGCCTGGGCCAATATCACAATTGTTGGCACATGGCCAATTAAGCATGAAAACTCAAAATGTGAAACTGACCTCAAATTCTAAATGTATGCATATACTCAGGTTCCCCACAGGTTGGGCAACCCGAAAAAACTTTTTTTTTTGTATCCAACCTTTCCTTCAAAAGGTAGGCCTGGGCCAATATCACATTTGTTTGCAAATAACCCAAATAAGGATGAAAACTCAAAATGTGAAGCTGACTTCAAATTCGAAATGTATGCATATGCTCAGGTTCCCCACAGGTTGGGCAACCCGAAAAAACATGTGTTTTCCGTATCGGACCTTGCGTTCAAAAGGTAGGCCCACTGGGCCAATATCTCAATTGTTGGCAAATAAGCCAATTTAGGATGAAAACTCAAAATGTGAAACTGACCTCAAATTCGAAATGTATGCATATGCTCAGGTTCCCCACAGGTTGGGCAACCCGAAAAAACATGTATTTTCCGTATCGGACCTTTCGTTCAAAATGTAGGCCTCGGCCAATATCTCAATTGTTAGCAAATAAGCCAATTTAGCATGAAAACTCAAAATGTGAAACTGACCTCAAATTCGAAATGCATGCATATACTCAGGTTGCGCACAGTTTGAGGAACCCGAAGAAACATGTGTTTTCCGTATCTGACCTTTCCTTCAAAAGGTAGGTCTAGGCCAATATCACATTTGTTCGCAAATAACCCAAATAAGGACGAAAACTCAAAATGTGAAACTGACCTCAAATTCGAAATGTATGCATAAACTCAGGTTCCCCACAGGTTAGGGAACCCAAAAAAATATGTGTTTTCCGTATCCAACCTTTCCTTCAAAAGGTAGGTCTGGGCCAATATCACATTTGTTTGCAAATAACCCAAATAAAGATGAAAACTCAAAATGTGAAGCTGACTTCAAATTCGAAATGTATGCATATGCTCAGGTTCCCCACAGGTTGGGCAACCCGAAAAAACATGTGTTTTCCGTATCGGACCTTGCGTTCAGAAGGTAGGCCCAATGGGCCAATATCTCAATTGTTGGCAAATAAGCCAATTAAGCATGAAAACTCAAAATGTGAAACTGACCTGAAATTCGCAATGTATGCATATACTCAGGTTGCCCACAGGTTGGGGAACCCGAAAAAAACATGTATTTTCCGTATCTGACCTTTACATCAAAAGGTAGGCCTGGGCAAGTATCACAATTTTTGGCAAATGGCCAATTTAGCATGAAAACTCAAAATGTGAAACTGACCTCAAATTCGCAATGTATGCATATACTCAGGTTGCCCACAGGTTGGGGAACCCAAAAAAACATGTGTTTTCCGTATCCAACCTTTCCTTCAAAAGGTAGGCCTGGGCCAATATCACAATTGTTGGAAAATGGCCAATTTAGCATCAAAACTCAAAATGTGAAACTGACCTCAGATTCGAAATGTATGCATATACTCAGGTTCCCCACAGTTTGGGGAACCCAAAAAAACATGTGTTTTCCGTATCTGACCTTTCCTTCAAAAGGTAGGTCTGGGCCAATATCACAATTGTTGGCAAATAAGCCAATTAAGCCTGAAAACTCAAAATGTGAAACTGAGCTCAAATTCGCAATGTATGCATATACTCAGGTTCTCCACAGTTTGGGGAACCCAAAAAAACATGTGTTTTCCGTATCTGACCTTTCCTTCAAAAGATAGGCCTGGGCCAATATCACAATTTTTGGCAAATGGCCAATTAAGCATGAAAACTCTAAATGTGAAACTGACCTCAAATTCGAAATGTTTGCACATACTCAGATTGCCCACAGGTTGGGGAACCCGAAAAAACATATGTTTTCCGTATCTGACCTTTCCTTCAAAAGGTAGGCCTGGGCCAATATCACAATTATTGGCAAATAAGACAATTAAGCATGAAAACTCTAAATGTGAAACTGACCTCAAATTCAAAATGTATGCATATACTCAGGTTGCCCACAGGTAGGGGAACCCGAAAAAACATGTGTTTTCCGTATCTGACCTTTACATCAAAAGGTAGGCATGGGCCAGTATCACAATTGTTGGCAAATGGCCAATTTAGCATGAAAACTCAAAATGTGAAAATGATCTGAAATAGCAATGTATGCATATACTCAGGTTGTCCACAGGTTGGGGAACCCGAAAAAATATGTGTTTTCCATATCCAATCTTTCTTTCAAAAGGTAGGCTTGGGCCTATATCCCATATGTTTGCAAAAGGCCAATTTGGAGTGAAAACTCAAAATGTGAAACTGACCTCAAATTCGAAATGTATGCATATACTCAGGCTCCCCACAGGTTGGCAACCCGAAAAAACATGTGTTTTCGTATCCAACCTTCCCTTCAAAAGGTAGGCTTGGGCCTATATCCCATATGTTTGCAAATGGCCAATTTGGCATGAAAACTCAAAATGTGAAACTGACCTCAAATTCGCAATGTATGCATATACTCAGGTTCCCCACAGGTTGGGGAACCCGAAAAAACATGTGTTTTCCGTATCCAACCTTTCCTTCAAAAGGTAGGCCTGGGCCAATATCACAACTGTTGGCAAAAGGCCAATTAAGCATGAAAACTCTAAATGTGAAACTGACCTCAAATTCGAAATGTTTGCACATACTCAGGTTGCCCACAGGTTGGGGAACCCGAAAAAACATATGTTTTCCGTATCTGACCTTTCCTTCAAAAGGTAGGCCTGGGCCAATATCACAATTATTGGCAAATAAGCCAATTAAGCATGAAAACTCTAAATGTGAAACTGACCTTAAATTCAAAATGTATGCATATACTCAGGTTCACCACAGGTAGGGGAACCCGAAAAAACATGTGTTTTCCGTATCTGACCTTTCCTTCAAAAGGTAGGCCTGGGCCAGTATCACAATTGTTGGCAAATGGCCAATTTAGCATGAAAACTCAAACTGTGAAACTGACCTGAAATTCGCAATGTATGCATATACTCAGGTTGCCCACAGGTTGCGGAACCTGAAAAAACATGGGTTTTCCGTATCCAACCTTTCCTTCAAAAGGTAGGCCTGGGCCAATATCACAATTGTTGGCAAATGGCCAATTAAGCATGAAAACTCTAAATGTGAAACTGACCTCAGATTCGAAATGTATGCATATACTCAGGTTCCCCACAGTTTAGGGAACCCAAAAAAACATGTGTTTTCCGTATCTGACCTTTCCTTCAAAAGGTAGGCCTGGGCCAATATCACTATTGTTGCCAAATGGCCAATTGAGCATGAAAACTGAAAATATGAAACTGACCTCAAATTCGCAATGTATACATTTACTCAGGTTTCCCACAGTTTGGGGAACCCGAAAAAAGATGTGTTTTCCGTATCTGACCTTTCCATCAAAAGGTAGGCCTGGGCCAGTATCACAATTGTTGGCAAAAGGCCAATTTAGCATGAAAACTCAAAATGTGAAACTGACCTCAAATTCGCAATGTATGCATATACTCAGATTCCCCACAGGTTGGGGAACCCGAAAAAACATGTGTTTTCCGTCTCCAACCTTTCCTTCAAAAGGTAGGCCTGGGCCAATATTACAATTGTTGGCAAATGGCCAATTAAGCATGAAAACTCTAAATGTGAAACTGACCTCAAATTCGAAATGTATGCATATTCTCAGGTTCCCCACAGTTTGGGGAACCCAAAAAAACATGTGTTTTCCGTATCTGACCTTTCCTTCAAAAGGTAGGCCTGGGCCAATATCACAATTGTTGGCAAATGGCCAATTTAGCATGAAAACTCAAAATGTGAAACTGACCTCAAATTCGAAATGTATGCATATACTCAGATTCCCCACAGGTTGGGAAACCCGAAAAAACATGTGTTTTCCGTCTCCAACCTTTCCTTCAAAAGGTAGGCCTGGGCCAATATTACAATTGTTGGCAAATGGCCAATTAAGCATGAAAACTCTAAATGTGAAACTGACCTCAAATTCGAAATGTATGCATATACTCCGTTCCCCACAGTTTGGGGAACCCAAAAAAACATGTGTTTTCCGTATCTGACCTTTCCTTCAAAAGGTAGGCCTAGGCCAATATCACAATTGTTGGCAAATAAGCATGAAAACTCAAAATGTGAAACTGACCTCAAATTCGCAATGTATGCATATACTCAGGTTGCCCACAGGTTGGGGAACCCGAAAAAACATGTGTTTTCCGTATCTGACCTTTCCATCAAAAGGTAGGCGTGGGCCAGTATCACAATTGTTGGCAAATAAGCATTTAAGCATGAAAACTCAAAATGTGAAAGTGACCTCAAATTCACAATGTATGCATATACTTAGGTTGCCCACAGGTTGGGGAACTCGAAAAAATATGTGTTTTCCGTATCCAACCTTTCCTTCAAAAGGTAGGCCTGGTCCAATATCACAATTGTTGGCAAATGGCCAATTTAGCATGAAAGCTCAAAATGTGAAACTGACCTCAAATTCGCAATGTATGCACATACTCAGGTTGCCCACAAGTTGGGGAACCCGAAAAAACATGTGTTTTCCGTATCCAACCTTTCCTTCAAAAGGTAGGCCTGGGCCAATATCACAATTGTTGGCAAATAAGCATGAAAACTCAAAAAGTGAAACTGACCAGAAATTCGCAATGTATGCATATACTCAGGTTCCCCACAGTTTGGGGAACCCAAAAAAACATGTGTTTTCCGTATCTGACCTTTCCTTCAAAAGGTAGGCCTGGGCCAGTATCACAATTGTTGGCAAATGGCCAATTTAGCATGAAAATTCAAAATGTGAAACTGAGCTCAAATTCGCAATGTATGCATATACTCAGGTTGCCCACAGGTTGGGGAACCCGAAAAAACATGTGTTTTCCGTATCTGTCCTTTCCATCAAAAGGTAGGCCTGGGTCAGTATCACAATTGTTGGCAAATGTCCAATTAAAAATGAAAACTCTAAATGTGAAACTGACATCAAATTTCGAAATGTCTGCATTTATACTCAGGTTTCCCACAGGTGGGGAACCCGAAAAAAAAACATGTGTTTTCCGTATCTGACCTTTCCTTCAAAAGGTAGGTCTGGGCCAATATCACAATTGTTGGCAAATGGCCAATTAAGCATGAAAAATCTAAATGTGAAACTGACCTGAAATTCGCAATGTATGCATATACACAGGTTGCCCACAGGTTGGGGAACCCAAAAAAAATGTGTTTTCCGTATCTGACCTTTCCATCAAAAGGTAGGCCTGGGCCAGTATCACAATTGTTGGCAAATGTCCAAATAAAAATGAAAACTCTAAATGTGAAACTGACCTGAAATTCGCAATGTATGCATATACTCAGGTTGCCCACAGGTTGGGGAACCTGAAAAAACATGGGTTTTCCGTATCCAACCTTTCCTTCAAAAGGTAGGCCTGGGCCAATATCACAATTGTTGGCAAATGGCCAATTGAGCATGAAAACTCAAAATATTAAACTGATCTCAAATTCGCAATGTACGCATATACTCAGGTTGCCCACAGGTTGGGGAACCCGAAAAAAAAAACATGTTGTTTTCCTTCTACAAACCTTTCCTTCAAAAGGTAGGCCTTGGCCAATATCACAATTGTTGGCAAATGGGCCAATTAAGCATGGAAAAACTCATAAATGTGAAACGACCTCAAAATTCGCAAAATGTTTGAAATACTCAGGTTGCCAAAGGTTGGGCGAACCCTGAAAAAAACATATGTTTTCCGTATCTGACCTTTCCTTCAAAAGGTAGGCCTGGGCAATATCCAATATGCAAATAAGCCAAATTAAGCATTGAAAACTTAAAGGTGAAACTGACTCAAATTCAAAAATGTATGCATATACTCAGGTTGCCGACAGGTTGGGGAACCCGAAAAAAGATTTGTTTTCCGTATCTGACCTTTCCATCAAAAGGTAGGCCTGGGCCAGTATCACAATTGTTGGAAAATGGCCAATTTAGCATGAAAACTCAAAATGTTAAACTGAGCTCAAATTCGCAATGTATGCATAGAGTCAGGTTGCCCACAGGTTGCGGAACCTGAAAAAACATGGGTTTTCCGTATCCAACCTTTCCTTCAAAAGGTAGGCCTGGGCCAATATCACAATTGTTGGCAAATGGCCAATTGAGCATGAAAAATCAAAATATGAAACTGATCTCAAATTCGCAATGTATGCATATACTCAAGTTGCCCACAGGTTGGGGAACCCGAAAAAAGATGTGTTTTCCGTATCTGACCTTTACATCAAAAGGTAGGCCTGGGCCAGTATCACAATTGTTGGCAAATGGCCAATTTAGCATGAAAACTCAAAATGTGAAATTGACCTGAAATTCGCAATGTATGCATATACTCAGGTTCCCCACAGGTTGGGGAACCCGAAAAAAGATGTGTTTTCCGTATCCAACCTTTCCTTCAAAAGGTAGGCCTGGGCCAATATCACAATTGTTGGCAAATGGCCAATTAAGCATGAAAACTCTAAATGTGAAACTGACTTCAGATTCGAAATGTATGCATATACTCAGGTTCCCCACAGTTTAGGGAACCCAAAAAAACATGTGTTTTCCGTATCTGACCTTTCCTTCAAAAGGTAGGCCTGGGCCAATATCACAATTGTTGCCAAATGGCCAATTGAGCATGAAAACTCAAAATATGAAACTGACCTCAAATTCGCAATGTATGCATATACTCAGGTTTCCCACAGGTTGGGGAACCCGAAAAAAGATGTGTTTTCCGTATCTGACCTTTCCATCAAAAGGTAGGCCTGGGCCAGTATCACAATTGTTGGCAAAAGGCCAATTTAGCATGAAAACTCAAAATGTGAAACTGACCTCAAATTTGCAATGTATGCATATACTCAGATTCCCCACAGGTTGGGGAACCCGAAAAAACATGTGTTTTCCGTCTCCAACTTTTCCTTCAAAAGGTAGGCCTGGGCAAATATCACAATTGTTGGCAAATGGCCAATTAAGCATGAAAACTCTAAATGTGAAACTGACTTCAGATTCGAAATGTATGCATATACTCAGGTTCCCCACAGTTTAGGGAACCCAAAAAAAATGTGTTTTCCGTATCTGACCTTTCCTTCAAAAGGTAGGCCTGGGCCAATATCACAATTGTTGCCAAACGGCCAATTGAGCATGAAAACTCAAAATATGAAACTGACCTCAAATTCGCAATGTATGCATATACTCAGATTCCCCACAGGTTGGGGAACCCGAAAAAACATGTGTTTTCCGTCTCCAACTTTTCCTTCAAAAGGTAGGCCTGGGCCAATATTACAATTGTTGGCAAATGGCCAATTAAGCATGAAAACTCTAAATGTGAAACTAACCTCATATTCGAAATGTATGCATATACTCCGTTCCCCACAGTTTGGGGAACCCAAAAAAACATGTGTTTTCCGTATCTGACCTTTCCTTCAAAAGGTAGGCCTGGGCCAATATCACAATTGTTGGCAAATGGCCAATTTAGCATGAAAACTCAAAATGTGAAACTGACCTCAGATTCGAAATGTATGCATATACTCAGGTTCCCCACAGTTTAGGGAACCCAAAAAAACATGTGTTTTCCGTATCTGACCTTTCCTTCAAAAGGTAGGCCTGGGCCAATATCACAATTGTTGGCAAATGGCCAATTTAGCATGAAAACTCAAAATGTGAAACTGACCTCAGATTCGAAATGTATGCATATACTCAGGTTCCCCACAGTTTAGGGAACCCAAAAAAACATTTGTTTTCCGTATCTGACCTTTCCTTCAAAAGGTAGGCCTGGGCCAATATCACAATTGTTGCCAAATGGCCAATTGAGCATGAAAACTCAAAATATGAAACTGACCTCAAATTCGCAATGTATGCATATACTCAGGTTTCCCACAGGTTGGGGAACCCGAAAAAAGATGTGTTTTCCGTATCTGACCTTTCCATCAAAAGGTAGGCCTGGGCCAGTATCACAATTGTTGCCAAATGGCCATTTTAGCATGAAAACTCAAAATGTGAAACCGACCTCAAATTCGCACTCTATGCATATACTCAGGTTCCCCACAGGTTGGGCAACCCAAAAAAACATGTCTTTTCCGTATCCAACCTTTCCTTCAAAAGGTAGGCCTGGGCCAATATCACAATTGTTGGCAAATGGCCAATTTAGCATGAAAACTCAAAATGTGAAACTGACCTCAAATTCGCAATGTATGCATATACTCAGATTCCCCACAGGTTGGGGAACCCGAAAAAACATGTGTTTTCCGTCTCCAACCTTTCCTTCAAAAGGTAGGCCTGGGCCAATATTACAATTGTTGGCAAATGGCCAATTAAGCATGAAAACTCTAAATGTGAAACTGACCTCAAATTCGAAATGTATGCATATTCTCAGGTTCCCCACAGTTTGGGGAACCCAAAAAAACATGTGTTTTCCGTATCTGACCTTTCCTTCAAAAGGTAGGCCTGGGCCAATATCACAATTGTTGGCAAATAATCATGAAAACTCAAAATGTGAAACTGACCTGAAATACGCAATGTATGCATATACTCAGGTTTCCCACAGGTTGGGGAACCCGAAAAAACATGTGTTTTCCATATCAGACCTTTCCTTCAAAAGGTAGGCCTGGGCCAATATCACATTTGTTCGCAAATAACCCAAGTAAAGATGAAAACTCAAAATGTGAAGCTGACCTCAAATTCGAAATGTATGCACATGCTCAGGTTCCCCACAGGTTGGACAACCCGAAAAAACATGTGTTTTCCGTATCTGACCTTTCCTTCGAAAGGTAGGCCTGGGCCAATATCACATTTGTTCGCAAATAACCCAAGTAAAGATGAAAACTCAAAATGTGAAACTGACCTCAAATTCGCAATGTATGCATATACTCAGGTTGCCCACAGGTTGGGGAACCCGAAAAAACATGTGTTTTCCGTATCTGACCTTTCCATCAACAGGTAGGCATGGGCCAGTATCACAATTGTTGGCAAATAAGCATTTAAGCATGAAAAATTAAAATGTGAAAGTGACCTCAAATTCGCAATGTATGCATATACTTAGGTTGCCCACAGGTTGGGGAACTCGAAAAAATAAGTGTTTTCCGTATCCAACCTTTCCTTCAAAAGGTAGGCCTGGTCCAATATCACAATTGTTGGCAAATTGCCAATTAAGCATGAAAACTCTAAATGTGAAACTGACCTCAAATTCGAAATGTATGCATATACTCAGGTTCCCCACAGTTTGGTGAACCCAAAAAAACATGTGTTTTTCGTATCGGACATTCCATCAAAAGGTAGGCTGCGGCAAAATATCACAATTGTTGGCAAATAAGCAATTAGCCATGAAAAAAACTCAAAATGTTGAAAACGACCTCAAATTCAAAATGTAGGCATATAATCAGGTTGACCCCAGGTTGGGCAACCCGAAAAAAACATGTCTTTTCCGTATCCAACCTTTCCTTCAAAAGGTTAGGCCTGGGCCAATATCATTTGTTCGCAAAACCCAAAATAAGCATGAAAACTCTAAATGTGAAACTGACCTCAAATTCGAAATGTATGCATATACTCAGTTTCCCCATACTTTGTGGAACCCAAAAAAACATGTGTTTTCCGTATCTGACCTTTCTTCAAAAGGTAGGCCTGGGCCAATATCACAATTGTTGGCAAATAAGCATGAAAACTCAAAATGTGAAACTGACCTCAAATTCGCAATGTATGCATATACTCAGGTTGCCCACAGGTTGGGGAACCGGAAAAAACATGTGTTTTCCGTACCTGACCTTTCCATCAAAAGGGAGGCCTGGGCCAGTATCACAATTGTTGGCAAATAAGCATTTAAGAATGAAAAAATTAAAATGTGAAAGTGACTCAATTCGCAATGTATGATATAATTAGGTTGCCACCAGGTGGGGAACTCGAAAAAATAGTGTTTTCCGTATCCAACTTTTCCTTCAAAAGGAAGGGCCTGGTTCAATATCACAATTGTTGGCAAATGGCAATAAGACATGAAAACTCTAAAGTGAAACTACCTAAATTCGCAATGTATGCATATACTCAGGTTGCCCACAGGTTGGGGAACCCGAAAAAACATGTGTTTTCCGTATCTGACCTGTCCATCAAAAGGTAGGCGTGGGCCAGTATCACAATTGTTGGCATATAAGCATTTAAGCATGAAAACTCAAAATGTGAAAGTGACCTCAAATTCGCAATGTATGCATATACTTAGGTTGCCCACAGGTTGGGGAACTCGAAAAAATATGTGTTTTCCGTATCCAACCTTTCCTTCAAAAGGTAGGCCTGGTCCAATATCACAATTGTTGGCAAATGGCCAATTTAGCATGAAAGCTCAAAATGTGAAACTGACCTCAAATTCGCAATGTATGCACATACTCAGGTTGCCCACAAGTTGGGGAACCCGAAAAAACATGTGTTTTCCGTATCCAACCTTTCCTTCAAAAGGTAGGCCTGGGCCAATATCACAATTGTTGGCAAATAAGCATGAAAACTCAAAATGTGAAACTGACCAGAAATTCGCAATGTATGCATATACTCAGGTTCCCCACAGTTTGGGGAACCCAAAAAAACATGTGTTTTCCGTATCTGACCTTTCCTTCAAAAGGTAGGCCTGGGCCAGTATCACAATTGTTGGCAAATGGCCAATTTAGCATGAAAACTCAAAATGTGAAACTGAGCTCAAATTCGCAATGTATGCATATACTCAGGTTGCCCACAGGTTGGGGAACCCGAAAAAACATGTGTTTTCCGTATCTGACCTTTCCATCAAAAGGTAGGCCTGGGTCAGTATCACAATTGTTGGCAAATGTCCAATTAAAAATGAAAACTCTAAATGTGAAACGGACCTCAAATTCGCAATGTATGCATATACTCAGGTTTCCCACAGGTTTGGGAACCCGAAAAAAGATGTGTTTTCCGTATCTGACCTTTCCATCAAAAGGTAGGCCTGGGCCAGTATCACAATTGTTGCCAAATGGCCATTTTAGCATGAAAACTCAAAATGTGAAACCGACCTCAAATTCGCAATCTATGCATATACTCAGGTTTCCCACAGGTTGGGCAACCCAAAAAAACATGTCTTTTCCGTATCCAACCTTTCCTTCAAAAGGTAGGCCTGGGCCAATATCACAATTGTTGGCAAATGGCCAATTTAGCATGAAAACTCAAAATGTGAAACTGACCTCAAATTCGCAATGTATGCATATACTCAGATTCCCCACAGGTTGGGGAACCCGAAAAAACATGTGTTTTCCGTCTCCAACCTTTCCTTCACAAGGTAGGCCTGGGCCAATATTACAATTGTTGGCAAATGGCCAATTAAGCATGAAAACTCTAAATGTGAAACTGACCTCAAATTCGAAATGTATGCATATACTCCGTTCCCCACAGTTTGGGGAACCCAAAAAAACATGTGTTTTCCGTATCTGACCTTTCCTTCAAAAGGTAGGCCTGGGCCAATATCACAATTGTTGGCAAATAATCATGAAAACTCAAAATGTGAAACTGACCTGAAATACGCAATGTATGCATATACTCAGGTTTCCCACAGGTTGGGGAACCCGAAAAAACATGTGTTTTCCATATCCGACCTTTCCTTCAAAAGGTAGGCCTGGGACAATATCACATTTGTTCGCAAATAACCCAAGTAAAGATGAAAACTCAAAATGTGAAGCTGACCTCAAATTCGAAATGTATGCACATGCTCAGGTTCCCCACAGGTTGGACAACCCGAAAAAACATGTGTTTTCCGTATCTGACCTTTCCTTCAAAAGGTAGGCCTGGGCCACTATCACATTTGTTCGCAAATAACCCAAGTAAAGATGAAAACTCAAAATGTGAAACTGACCTCAAATTCGCAATGTATGCATATACTCAGGTTGCCCACAGGTTGGGGAATCCGAAAAAACATGTGTTTTCCGTATCTGACCTTTCCATCAAAAGGTAGGCGTGGGCCAGTATCACAATTGTTGGCAAATAAGCATTTAAGCATGAAAAATTAAAATGTGAAAGTGACCTCAAATTCGCAATGTATGCATATACTTAGGTTGCCCACAGGTTGGGGAACTCGAAAAAATAAGTGTTTTCCGTATCCAACCTTTCCTTCAAAAGGTAGGCCTGGTCCAATATCACAATTGTTGGCAAATGGCCAATTAAGCATGAAAACTCTAAATGTGAAACTGACCTCAAATTCGAAATGTATGCATATACTCAGGTTCCCCATAGTTTGGTGAACCCAAAAAAACATGTGTTTTCCGTATCTGACCTTTCCATCAAAAGGTAGGCCTGGGCCAATATCACAATTGTTGGCAAATGGCCAATTAAGCATGAAAACTCTAAATGTGAAACTGACCTCAGATTCGAAATGTATGCATATACTCAGGTTCCCCACAGTTTAGGGAACCCAAAAAAACATTTGTTTTCCGTATCTGACCTTTCCTTCAAAAGGTAGGCCTGGGCCAATATCACAATTGTTGCCAAATGGCCAATTGAGCATGAAAACTCAAAATATGAAACTGACCTCAAATTCGCAATGTATGCATATACTCAGGTTTCCCACAGGTTGGGGAACCCGAAAAAAGATGTGTTTTCCGTATCTGACCTTTCCATCAAAAGGTAGGCCTGGGCCAGTATCACAATTGTTGCCAAATGGCCATTTTAGCATGAAAACTCAAAATGTGAAACCGACCTCAAATTCGCAATCTATGCATATACTCAGGTTCCCCACAGGTTGGGCAACCCAAAAAAACATGTGTTTTCCGTATCCAACCTTTCCTTCAAAAGGTAGGCCTGGGCCAATATCACAATGGTTGGCAAATGGCCAATTTAGCATGAAAACTCAAAATGTGAAACTGACCTCAAATTCGCAATGTATGCATATACTCAGATTCCCCACAGGTTGGGGAACCCGAAAAAACATGTGTTTTCCGTCTCCAACCTTACCTTCATAAGATAGGCCTGGGCATTTATCACATTTGTTGGCAAATAGCCAAGTAAGCATGAAAACTCAAAATGTGAAACTGACCTCAAATTCGAAATGTATGCATATACTCAGGTTCCCCACAGGTTGGGGAACCCGAAAAAACATGAGTTTTCCGTATCTGACCTTTCCTTCAAAAGTAGGCCTGGGCCAATATCACAATTGTTGGCAAATGGCCAATTTAGCATGAAAACTCAAAATGTGAAACTGACCTCAAATTCGAAATGTATGCATATAATCAGGTTCCCCACACGTTGGGGAACCCGAAAAAACATGTGTTTTCCGTATCCGACCTTTCCTTCAAAAGCTAGGCCTGGGCCTATATCGCATTTGTTGGCAAAATAAGCAGTTAAGCATGAAACTTAAATGTGGAAATTGACTCAATTCGCAATGTTATGCATATACTTAGGTTTTGCCCACAGTTGGGGAAACTCGAAAAAATAAGTGTTTTTCCGTAGCCAACCTTTCCTCAAAAGGTAGGCCTGGTCCAATATCCACAATTGTTGGCAATGGGCCAATTAGCTGAACCTCGAATGGGTTGAGACTTGACCCTCAAGTTCGAAATGTAATGCATATACTTCAGTTCCCAATGTTTTTTGGTGACCCAAAAAAACATGTTGTGTTTTCCGTTATCTGACCTTCCTCAAAAGGTAGGCCTGGGCCAATATCACAATTTTGTTGCCAAAATAAGCAATTAAGCATGACAAACTCAAAATGTGAAAAAACTGACCCTCAAATTCGAAATGTATGCATATACTCAGGTTCCCCACAGGTTGGGCAACCCGAAAAAACATGTCTTTTCCGTATCCAACCTTTCCTTCAAAAGGTAGGCCTGGGCCAATATCACATTTGTTCGCAAATAACCCAAATAAGGATGAAAACTCAAAATGTGAAGCTGAAATTCGAAATGTATGCATATACTCAGGTTCCCCACAGGTTAGGGAACCCGAAAAAACATGTGTTTTCCGTATCTGACCTTTCCTTCAAAAGGTAGGCCTGGGCCAATATCACAATTGTTGGCAAATAAGCCAATTAAGCATGAAAACTCAAAATGTGAAACTGACCTAAAATTCGCAATGTATGCATATACTCAGGTTGCCCACAGATTGGGGAACCCGAAAAAACATGTGTTTTCCGTATCTGACCTTTCCTTCAAAAGGTAGGCCTGCGCCATATCACAATTGTTGGCAAATAAGCATTTAAGCATGAAAACTCAAAATGTGAAAGTGACCTCAAATTCGCAATGTATGCATATACTTAGGTTGCCCACAGGTTGGGGAACTCGAAAAAATAAGTGTTTTCCGTATCCAACCTTTCCTTCAAAAGGTAGGCCTGGTCCAATATCACAATTGTTGGCAAATGGCCAATTTAGCATGAAAGCTCAAAATGTGAAACTGACCTCAAATTCGCAATGTATGCATATACTCAGGTTGCCCACAGGTTGGGGAACCCGAAAAAACATGTGTTTTCCGTATCCAACCTTTCCTTCAAAAGGTAGGCCTGGGCCAATATCACAATTGTTGGCAAATAAGCATGAAAACTCAAAATGTGAAACTGACCAGAAATTCGCAATGTATGCATATACTCAGGTTCCCCACAGTTTGGGGAACCCAAAAAAACATTGTTTTCCGTATCTGACCTTTCCTTCAAAAGGTAGGCCTGGGCCAGTATCACAATTGTTGGCAAATGGCCAATTTAGCATGAAAACTCAAAATGTGAAACTGAGCTCAAATTCGCAATGTATGCATATACTCAGGTTGCCCACAGGTTGGGGAACCCGAAAAAACATGTGTTTTCCGTATCTGACCTTTCCATCAAAAGGTAGGCCTGGGTCAGTATCACAATTGTTGGCAAATGTCCAATTAAAAATGAAAACTCTAAATGCGAAACTGACCTCATATTCGAAATGTATGCATATACTCAGGTTTCCCACAGGTTGGGGAACCCGAAAAAACATGTGTTTTCCATATCCGACCTTTCCTTCAAAAGGTAGGCCTGGGCCAATATCACATTTGTTCGCAAATAACCCAAGTAAAGATGAAAACTCAAAATGTGAAGCTGACCTCAAATTCGAAATGTATGCACATGCTCAGGTTCCCCACAGGTTGGACAACCCGAAAAAACATGTGTTTTCCGTATCTGACCTTTCCTTCAAAAGGTAGGCCTGGGCCACTATCACATTTGTTCGCAAATAACCCAAGTAAAGATGAAAACTCAAAATGTGAAACTGACCTCAAATTCGCAATGTATGCATATACTCAGGTTGCCCACAGGTTGGGGAACCCGAAAAAACATGTGTTTTCCGTATCTGACCTTTCCATCAAAAGGTAGGCAGGGCCAGTATCACAATTGTTGGCAAATAAGCATTTAAGCATGAAAACTCAAAATGTGAAAGTGACCTCAAATTCGCAATGTATGCATATACTTAGGTTGCCCACAGGTTGGGGACCTCGAAAAAATAAGTGTTTTCTCGAAAAAATAAGTGTTTTCCGTATCCAACCTTTCCTTCAAAAGGTAGGCCTGGTCCAATATCACAATTGTTGGCAAATGGCCAATTAAGCATGAAAACTCTAAATGTGAAACAGACCTCAAATTCGAAATGTATGCATATACTCAGGTTCCCCACAGTTTGGTGAACCCAAAAAAACATGTGTTTTCCGTATCTGACCTTTCCATCAAAAGGTAGGCCTGGGCCAATATCACAATTGTTGGCAAATAAGCAATTAAGCACGAAAACTCAAAATGTGAAACTGACCTCAAATTCGAAATGTATGCATATACTCAGGTTCCCCACAGGTTGGGCAACCCGAAAAAACATGTCTTTTCCGTATCCAACCTTTCCTTCAAAAGGTAGGCCTGGGCCACTATCACATTTGTTCGCAAATGACCCAAATAGGATGAAAACTCAAAATGTGAAGCTGACCTCAAATTCGAAATGTATGCTATGCTCAGGTTCCCACAGGTTGGGCAAAACCGGAAAAAACATGTGTTTTCCCTATCTGACCTTTCCTTCAAAAGGTAGGCCTAGGCCAATATCACAATTGTTGGCAAATAAGCATGAAAACTCAAAATGTGAAACTGACCTCAAATTCGCAATGTATGCATATACTCAGGTTGCCCACAGGTTGGGGAACCCGAAAAAACATGTGTTTTCCGTATCTGACCTTTCCATCAAAAGGTAGGCGTGGGCCAGTATCACAATTGTTGGCAAATAAGCATTTAAGCATGAAAACTCAAAATGTGAAAGTGACCTCAAATTCGCAATGTATGCATATACTTAGGTTGCCCACAGGTTGGGGAACTCGAAAAAATAAGTGTTTTCCGTATCCAACCTTTCCTTCAAAAGGTAGGCCTGGTCCAATATCACAATTGTTGGCAAATGGCCAATTTAGCATGAAAGCTCAAAATGTGAAACTGACCTCAAATTCGCAATGTATGCATATACTCAGGTTGCCCACAGGTTGGGGAACCCGAAAAAACATGTGTTTTCCGTATCCAACCTTTCTTTCAAAAGGTAGGCCTGGGCCAATATCACAATTGTTGGCAAATAACCATGAAAACTCAAAATGTGAAACTGACCAGAAATTCGCAATGTATGCATATACTCAGGTTCCCCACAGTTTGGGGAACCCAAAAAAACATGTGTTTTCCGTATCTGACCTTTCCTTCAAAAGGTAGGCCTGGGCCAGTATCACAATTGTTGGCAAATGGCCAATTTAGCATGAAAACTCAAAATGTGAAACGGAGCTCAAATTCGCAATGTATGCATATACTCAGGTTGCCCACAGGTTGGGGAACCCTAAAAAACATGTGTTTTCCGTATCTGACCTTTCCATCAAAAGGTAGGCCTGGGTCAGTATCACAATTGTTGGCAAATGTCCAATTAAAAATGAAAACTCTAAATGTGAAACGGACCTCAAATTCGAAATGTATGCATATACTCAGGTTTCCCACAGTTTGGGGAACCCGAAAAAACATGTGTTTTCCGTATCTGACCTTTCCTTCAAAAGGTAGGCCTGCGCTAATATCACAATTGTTGGCAAATAAGCCAATTAAGCATGAAAACTCAAAATGTGAAACTGACCTCAAATTCGAAACGTATGCATATACTCAGGTTTCCCACAGGTTGGGGAACCCGAAAAAACATGTGTTTTCCGTGTCTGACCTTTCCATCAAAAGGTAGGCCTGGGCCAATATCACAATTGTTGGCAAATAAGCATTAAAACTCAAAATGTGAAACTGACCTGAAATTCGCAATGTATGCATATACACAGGTTGCCCACAGGTTGGGGAACCCAAAAAAACATGTGTTTTCCGTATCTGATCTTTACATCAAAAGGTAGGCCTGGGGCAGTATCACAATTGTTGGCAAATGGCCAATTTAGCATGAAAACTCAAAATGTGAAACTGACCTCAAATTCGAAATGTATGCATATACTCCGTTCCCCACAGTTTGGGGAACCCAAAAAAACATGTGTTTTCCGTATCTGACCTTTCCTTCAAAAGGTAGGCCTGGGCCAATATCACAATTGTTGGCAAATAATCATGAAAACTCAAAATGTGAATCTGACCTGAAATACGCAATGTATGCATATACTCAGGTTTCCCACAGGTTGGGGAACCCGAAAAAACATGTGTTTTCCATATCCGACCTTTCCTTCAAAAGGTAGGCCTGGGCCAATATCACATTTGTTCGCAAATAACCCAAGTAAAGATGAAAACTCAAAATGTGAAGCTGACCTCAAATTCGAAATGTATGCACATGCTCAGGTTCCCCACAGGTTGGACAACCCGAAAAAACATGTGTTTTCCGTATCTGACCTTTCCTTCGAAAGGTAGGCCTGGGCCAATATCACATTTGTTCGCAAATAACCCAAGTAAAGATGAAAACTCAAAATGTGAAACTGACCTCAAATTCGCAATGTATGCATATACTCAGGTTGCCCACAGGTTGGGGAACCCGAAAAAACATGTGTTTTCAGTATCTGACCTTTCCATCAAAAGGTAGGCGTGGGCCAGTATCACAATTGTTGGCAAATAAGCATTTAAGCATGAAAACTCAAAATGTGAAAGTGACCTCAAATTCGCAATGTATGCATATACTCAGGTTCCCCACAGGTTGGGCAACCCGAAAAAACATGTCTTTTCCGTATCCAACCTTTCCTTCAAAGGTAGGCCTGGGCCAATATCACATTTGTTCGCAAATAACCCAAATAAGGATGAAAACTCAAAATGTGAAGCTGACCCCAAATTCGAAATGTATGCATATGCTCAGGTTCCCCACAGGTTGGTCAACCGGAAAAAACATGTGTTTTCCCTATCTGACCTTTCCTTCAAAAGGTAGGCCTAGGCCAATATCACAATTGTTGGCAAATAAGCATGAAAACTCAAAATGTGAAACTGACCTCAAATTCGCAATGTATGCATATACTCAGGTTGCCCACAGGTTGGGGAACCCGAAAAAACATGTGTTTTCCGTATCAGACCTTTCCATCAAAAGGTAGGCGTGGGCCAGTATCACAATTGTTGGCAAATAAGCATTTA
>NW_024100661.1:0-8935 GCF_016545835.1 Crotalus tigris
TTTTGTGCTCCGGAGGTGAAATTTTTTTTTTCAACCAAATGTATAAACGGACGTCAGATTGGGATTCGGGGTTAAATTTCGTGCATAAAAATGGTGCTTTTTGTAGTTTTAAAAAACTGACCCATTTTGGTGTCGAGGGAAGGAAATTCCTGATGCCGGGGTCAGGGATTTTTGTGCTCCAGAGGTGAAAATTTTTATTGACCCAAACGTAAAATCGGACATCAGAATTGGATTCGAAGTTACATTTCATGCTTAAAAATGGTGCTTTATGTAGTTTTTAAAAATTGAGCCGTTTTGGTGTCTGGGAAAGGAAATTCCTGATGCTGGGGTCAGGGATTTTTGTGCTCCGGAGCTGAAAATTTTTTATTGACTCAAATGTAAAAACGGACATCAGAATTGGATTCGAAGTGAAATTTCATGCTTAAAAGTGGTGCTTTATGTAGTTTTTAAAAATTTTGCTGTTTTGGTGTCCGGAGAAGGAAATTCCTGATGCCGGGGTCAGGGATTTTTGTGCTCCAGAGGTGAAAAATTTTTTTGACCCAAATGTAAAAACGGACATCAGAATTGGATTCGAAGTTAAATTTCATGCTTAAAAATGGTGCTTTATGTAGTTTTTAAAAATTGAGCTGTTTTGGTGTCTTGGGAAGGAAATTCCTGATGCCGGGGTCAGGGATTTTTGTGTTCCAGAGGTGAATTTTTTTTATTGACCCAAATGGAAAAACGGACATCAGAATAGGATTCCGGGTTAAATTTCATTTGTAAAAATGGTGCTTTATGTAGTTTTTAAAAATTCAGCTGTTTTGGTTTCCTGAGAAAGAAATTCATGATGCCGGGGTCAGAAATTTTTGTGCTCTGGAGCTGAAAATTTTTTCTTAAACCAAATGTAAAAACGGATATCAAAATTGGATTCCGGGTTAAATTTCAATCTTAAAAATAGTGCTTTATGTAGTTTTTAAAAATTGAGCCGTTTTGGTGTCTGGGAAAAGAAATTCCTGATGCCGGGGTCAGGGATTTTTGTGCTCCAGAGCTGAAAATTTTTTATTGACTCAAATGTTGGATTGGATTCGAAGTTAAATTTCATGCTTAAAAATAGTGCTTTATGTAGTTTTTAAAAATTGAGCCGTTTTGGTGACTGGGAAAGGAAATTCCTGATGCCGGGGTCAGGGATTTTTGTGCTCCAGAGGTGAAAATTTTTTATTGACCCAAATGTAAAATCGGACATCAGAATTGGATTCGAAGTTAAATTTCATGCTTAAAAATGGTGCTTTATGTAGTTTTTAAAAATTGAGCTCTTTTGGTGTCTAGGGAAGGTAATTCCTGATGCTGGGGTCAGGGATTTTTGTGCTCCAGAGGTGAAAATTTTTTATTGACCCAAATGTAAAAATGGACATCAGAATTGGATTCCGGGTTAAATTTCATGCTTAAAAATGGTGCTTTATGTAGTTTTTACAAATTGAGCTGTTTTGTTGTCTAGGGAAGGAAATTCCTGATGCCGGGGTCAGCGATTCTTGTGCTCCAGAGGTGAAAATTTTTTATTGACCCAAATGTAAAAACGGACAACAGAATTGGATTCGAAGTGAAATTTCATGCTTAAAAGTGGTGCTTTATGTAGTTTTTAAAAATTCAGCTGTTTTGTTTTCTAGGGAAGGAAATTCCTGATGCCGGGGTCAGCGATTCTTGTGCTCCAGAGGTGAAAATTTTTTATTGACCCAAATGTAAAATCGGACATCAGAATTGGATTCGAAGTTAAATTTCATGCTTAAAAATGGTGCTTTATGTAGTTTTTAAAAATTGAGCTGTTTTGGTGTCTTGGGAAGGAAATTCCTGATGCCGAGGTCAGGGATTTTTGTGTTCCAGAGGTAAAAATTTTTTATTGACCCAAATGTAAAAACGGACATCAGAATTGGATTCCGGGTTAAATTTCATGCTTAAAAATGGTGCTTTGTGTAGTTTTTAAAAATTCAGCTGTTTTGGTGTCCGGGGAAGGAAATTCCTGATGCTGGGGTCAGGGATTTTTGTGCTCCGGAGCTGAAAATTTTTTATTGACTCAAATGTTGGATTGGATTCGAAGTTAAATTTCATGCTTAAAAATAGTGCTTTATGTAGTTTTTAAAAATTGAGCCGTTTTGGTGACTGGGAAAGGAAATTCCTGATGCCGGGGTCAGGGATTTTTGTGTTCCAGAGGTGAAATTTTTTTATTGACCCAAATGGAAAAACGGACATCAGAATTGGATTCCGGGTTAAATTTCATGCTTAAAAATGGTGCTTTATGTAGTTTTTAAAAATTCAGCTGTTTTGGTGTCCGGGGAAGGAAATTCCTGATGCTGGGGTCAGGGATTTTTGTGCTCCGGAGCTGAAAATTTTTTATTGACTCAAATGTAAAAACGGAATTGGATTCGAAGTTAAATTTCATGCTTAAAAATAGTGCTTTATGTAGTTTTTAAAAATTGAGCCGTTTTGGTGACTGGGAAAGGAAATTCCTGATGCCGGGGTCAGGGATTTTTGTGCTCCAGAGGTGAAAATTTTTTCTTAAACCAAATGTAAAAACGGATATCAGAATTGGATTCCGGGTTAAATTTCATTTGTAAAAATGGTGCTTTATGTAGTTTTTAAAAATTCAGCTGTATTGCTGTCTAGGGAAGGAAATTCCTGATGCTGGGGTCAGGGATTTTTGTGCTCCAGAGGTGAAAATTTTTAATTTACCCAAATGGAAAAACGGACATCAGAATTGGATTCCGGGTTAAATTTCATTTGTAAAAATGATGCTTTATGTAGTTTTTAAAAATTCAGCTGTATTGGTGTCTAGGGAAGGAAATTCCTGATGCCGGCGTCAGGGATTTTTGTGCTCCAGAGGTGAAAATTTTTTATTGACCCAAACGTAAAATCGGACATCAGAATTGGACTCGAAGTTAAATTTCATGCTTAAAAATGGTGCTTTATGTAGTTTTTAAAAATTGAGCCGTGTTGGTGTCTGGGAAAGGAAATTCCTGATGCTGGGGTCAGGGATTTTTGTGCTCCGGAGCTGAAAATTTTTTATTGACTCAAATGTAAAAACGGACATCAGAATTGGATTAGGGGTTAAATTTCATGCTTAAAAATTGTGCTTTATGTAGTTTTTAAAAATTGAGCCGTTTTGGTTTCCGGGGAAGGAAATTCCTGTTGCCGGGGTCAGGGATTTTTATGCTCTGGAGGTGAAATTTTTTTTTGACCCCAATGTAAAAACAGACATCAAAATTGGATTTGATTATTCGAAGTTAAAAAAAAAAAAAATTTCAGCTTAAAAATGGTTGCTTTATGTTGAGTTATTAAAAATTGAGCTTTTTGGCTTTTTGTTTTGGTTGTCTTGGGAAGGAAATTCATGATGCCGGGGGTCAGGATTTTTGTGTTCCAGAGGGGTGGTGTGAAATTTTTTTATGACCCAAATGGAAAAAACCGGACATCAGAATTGGATTCCCGGGTTGAAATTTCATTTGTTTAAAAATGATGCTTTATGTAGTTTTTAAAAATTCAGCTGTATGGTTTGTCTAGGGAAGGAATTTCCTGATGCCGGGGTCAGGGATTTTTGTGCTCCAGAGCTGAAAATTTTTTTTTGACCCAAATGTAAAAACGGACCTCAGAATTGGATTCGAAGTTAAATTTCATGCTTAAAAATGGTGCTTTATGTAGTTTTTAAAAATTGAGCTGTTTTGGTGTCTTGGGAAGGAAATTCCTTATGCCGGGGTCAGGGATTATTGTGCTCCAGAGGTGAAAATTTTTTATTGAACCAAATGTAAAAACGGACATCAGAATTGGATTTCGGGTTAAATTTCATGCTTATAAATGGTGCTTTATGTAGTTTTTAAAAATTGAGCCGTGTTGGTGTCTTGGAAAGGAAATTCCTGATGCCGGGGTCAGGGATTTTTGTGCTCCAGAGCTGAAAATTTTTTATTGACCCAAATGTAAAAACGGACATCAGAATTGGATTCTGGGTTAAATTTCATGCTTAAAAATGGTGCTTTATGTTATTTTTAAAAAGTGAGCTGTTTTGGTGTCTTGGGAAGGAAATTCCTGATGCCGGGGTCAGGGATTTTTGTGCTCCAGAGGTGAAAATTTTTATTGACCCAAACGTAAAATCGGACATCAGAATTGGATTCGAAGTTAAATTTCATGCTTAAAAATGGTGCTTTATGTAGTTTTTAAAAATTGAGCTGTTTTGGTGTCTAGGGAAGGTAATTCCTGATGCTGGGGTCAGGGATTTTTGTGCTCCAGAGGTGAAAATTTTTTATTGACTCAAATGTAAAAACGGACATCAGAATTGGATTCCGGGTTAAATTTCATGCTTAAAAATGGTGCTTTATGCAGTTTTTAAAAATTCAGCTGTTTTGGTGTCCGGAGAAGGAAATTCCTGATGCCGGGGTCAGGGATTTTTGTGCTCCAGAGGTGAAAATTTTTATTGACCCAAACGTAAAATCGGACATCAGACTTGGATTCGAAGTTAAATTTCATGCTTAAAAATGGTGCTTTATGTAGTTTTTAAAAATTGAGCCGTTTTGGTGTCTTGGAAAGGAAATTCCTGATGCCGGGGTCAGGGATTTTTGTGCTCTGGAGCTGAAAATTTTTTCTTAAACCAAATTTAAAAACGGATATCAGAATTGGATTCCGGGTTAAATTTCATGTGTAAAAATGGTGCTTTATGTAATTTTAAAAAATTGAGCTGTTTTGGTGTCTAGGAAAGGAAATTCCTGATGCCGGGGTCAGGGATTTTTGTGCTCCAGAGGTGAAAATTTTTTATTTACCCAAATGGAAAAACGGACATCAGAATTGGATTCCGGGTTAAATTTCATGCTTAAAAATAGTGCTTTATGTAGTTTTTAAAAATTGAGCCGTTTTGGTGTCTTGGAAAGGAAATTCCTGATGCCGGGGTCAGGGATTTTTGTGCTCCAGAGCTGAAAATTTTTTTTTGACCCAAATGTAAAAACGGACATCAGAATTGGATTTCGGGTTAAATTTCATGCTTATAAATGGTGCTTTATGTAGTTTTTAAAAATTGAGCCGTTTTGGTGTCTGGGAAAAGAAATTCCTGATGCCGGGGTCAGGGATTTTTGTGCTCCAGAACTGAAAATTTTTTATTGACTCAAATGTCAAAACGGACATCAGAATTGGATTCGGGTTTAAATTTCATGCTTAAAAATGGTGCTTTATGTAATTTTTAAAAATTGAGCTCTTTTGGTGTCTAGGGAAGGTAATTCCTGATGCTGGGGTCAGGGATTTTTGTGCTCCAGAGGTGAAAATTTTTTATTGACCCAAATGTAAAAATGGACATCAGAATTGGATTCCGGGTTAAATTTCATGCTTAAAAATGGTGCTTTATGTAGTTTTTACAAATTGAGCTGTTTTGTTGTCTAGGGAAGGAAATTCCTGATGCCGGGGTCCACGATTCTTGTGCTCCAGAGGTGAAAATTTTTTATTGACACAAATGTAAAATCGGACATCAGAATTGGATTCGAAGTTAAATTTCATGCTTAAAAATGGTGCTTTATGTAGTTTTTAAAAATTGAGCTGTTTTGGTGTCTTGGGAAGGAAATTCCTGATGCAGAGGTCAGGGATTTTTGTGTTCCAGAGGTAAAAATTTTTTATTGACCCAAATGTAAAAACGGACATCAGAAATTGGATTCCGGTAAATTTCATGCTTAAAAAATTGGTGGCTGGTATGTAGTTTTTTAAAATTCAGTCTGTTTTGGTGTCGTGAAGAAATTTCCTGATGCTGGGGTTCAGGCGTGATTTTTGTGCTCCGGGCTGAAGAATTTTTATTGACTCAAGTGTTGGATTGGATTCGAAGTTAAAATTTTCATGCTTAAAAATAGTGCTTTATTTATTTTTTTTTTTGGTTTTTTATAAAATTGAGTCCGTTTTTGGTGACTGGGAAAGGAAATTCCTGATGCGGGGTCAGGGATTTTTGTGTTCCAAGTGAAATTTTTTTTATTGACACCAAATTGGAAAAATGGACAGCAGGATTTGGATTCCCCCCCCCGTGGGGGGTTTAAATTCATGCTTAAAAATGGGTGCTTTATGTAGTTTTTGTAAAATTCAGTCTGTTTTGGGTGTACAGGGAAGAAATTCCTGATGCGGGGTCAGGGATTTTTGTGCTCTGGAGATGAAAATTTTTGTTTCACCCAAATGTAAAAACAGACATCAGAATGCGATTCGGGGTTAAATTTCAAGCTTAAAAATGGTCCTTTTTTAGTTTTTAAAAATTGAGCCGTTTTGGTGTCCAGGGAAGGAAATTCCTGATGCCGGGGTCAGGGATTTTGTGCTCTGGAGGTGGAAATTTTTTTTTGACCCAAATGTATAAACGGACGTCAGAATGGGATTCGGGGTTAAATTTCAAGCTTAAAAAATGTGCTTTTTTGTAGTCTTAAACTTGAGACGTTTTTTTGCAGTCCAGGGAAGGACATCCTGATGCCGGGGTCAGGGATTTCTGTGCTGTGGAGGTGAAAATTTTGTTCACTCAAAAAGTAAAAAACAGACGTCAGAATGAGATTCGGGGTTAAATTTCATGCTTAAAAAAGGTGCTTTTTGTAGTTTTTAAAAATTGAGCCGTTTTGGTGTCCGGGGAAGGAAATTCCTGATGTCGCGGTCAGGGATTTTTGTGCTCCAGAGGTGAAAATTTTTTTTTTCACCCAAATGTATAAACGTACGTCAGAATGGGATTCAGGGTTAAATTAAATACTTTAAAAAGGTTCTTTTGTACTTTTGAAAAATTGAGCCGTTTTGGTGTCCGGGGAAGGAAATTCCTGATGCCGGGGTCAGGGATTTTTGTGCTCCGGAGGTGAAAATTTTTTTTCACCCAAATGTAAAAACCGACGTCAGAATGCGATTCGGGGTTAAATTTCAAGCTTAAAAATGGTCCATTTTTAGTTTTTAAAAATTGAGTCGTTTTGGTGTCCAGGGAAGGAAATTCCTGATGCCGCGTTCAGGGATTTTTATGCTCAGGAGGTGAAAATTTTTTTTTGACACAAATGTATAAACGGACGTCAGAATTGGATTCGGGGTTAAATTTCAAGCTTAAAAATGGTGCTTTTTGTAGTTCTTAAAATTGAGCGTTATTGCAGTCCAGGAAGGAAATCCTGATTGCCGGTCAGGAGATTTTTGTGCTGTTGGAGGTGAAAAACTTTTGTTTCACCAAAAGTCAAAACAGACATCAGAATGCGATTCGGTGTTAATTTCAAGGCAAACAAATGGTCCTTTTTTAGTTTTCAAAAATTGAGCCGTTTGCGTGTCAAGGGAAGGAAATTCCTGAGGCCGAGGTCAGGGATTTTGTGCTCCGGAGCGTGAAAATTTTTTTCACCCAAATGTATAAATGCGACGTCAGAAGGGATCGGGTGTTAAATTCAGTGCTTAAAAAAGGTGCTTTTGTAGTTTTATAATGCGACGTTTTGGTGTCCAGGGAAGGAAATTCCTGATGCCGGGGTCAGGGATTTTTGTGCTCTAGAGGTGAAAATTTTTGTTTCACCCAAATATAAAAACCGACGTCAGAATGCGATTCGGTGTTAAATTTCAAGCTTAAAAATGGTCCTTTTTTAGTTTTTTAAAATTGAGCCGTTTGGTGTCCAGGGAAGGAAATTCCTGATGCCGGGATCAGGGAATTTTGTGCTCTGTAGATGAAAATTTTTTTTTCGCCCAAATGTATAAACGGATGTCAGAATGGGATTCGGGGTTAAATTTCATGCTTAAAAAAGGTGCTTTTTGTAGTTTTTAAAATTGAGACGTTTTGGTGTCCAGGGAAGGAAATTCCTGATGCCGGGGTCAGGGATTTTTGTTCTCTGGAGGTGAAAATTTTTGTTTCACCGAAATGTAAAAACAGAGGTCAGAATGGGATTCGGGTTTAATTTCATGCTTAAAAAACATGCTTTTTTTAGTTTTTAAAAATTGAGCCGTTTTGGGGTCCAGGGAAGGAAATTCCTTATGCCGGGGTCAGGGATTTTTGTGCTCTGGAGGTGAAAATTTTTTTTTGACCCAAATGTATAAACGGATATCAGAATGGGATTCGGGTTTAAATTTCATGCTTAAAAAACTTGCTTTTTGTAATTTTTAAAAATTGAGACGTTTTGGTGTCCAGGGAAGGAAATTCGTGATGCTGGGGTCAGGGATTTTTGTGCTCTGGAGTTGAAAATTTTTGTTTCACCCAAATGTAAAAACCAACGTCAGAATGCGATTCGGGGTTAAATTTCAAGCTTAAAAATGGTCCATTTTTAGTTTTTAAAAATTGAGCCGTTTTGGTTTCCAGGGAAGGAAATTCCTGATCCCGCGGTCAGAGATTTTTGTGCTCTGGAGGTGAAAATTTTTTTTTGACCCAAATGTATAAACGGACGTCGGAATGGGATTCAGGGTTAAATTTCATGCTTTAAAAAGGTGCTTTTTGTAGTTTTTAAAATTGAGACGTTTTGGTGTCCAGAAAAGGAAATTCCTTATGCCAGGGTCAGGGATTTTTGTGCTCTGGAGGTGAAAATTTTTGTTTCACCGAAATGTAAAAACAGAGGTCAGAATGGGATTCGGGTTTAAATTTCAAGCTTAAAAATGGTCCTTTTTTAGTTTTTAAAAATTGAGCCGTTTTGGTGTCCAGGGAAGGAAATTCCTTTTGCCGGGGTCAGGGAATTTTGTGCTCCGTAGATGAAAATTTTTTTTTTTGCCCAAATGTATAAACGGATGTCAGAATGGGATTCGGGGTTAAATTTCATGCTTAAAAAATGTGCTTTTTGTAGTTTTTAAAAATTGAGACGTGTTGGTTTCCAGGGAAGGAAAATTCCTGATGCGGGGCAGGGATATTTTTGTCTCTGGAGGTGAAATTTTTTCACCGAAATGTTAAAAACAGAGTCAAGAATGGAGTCGGGCTTTCAATTTCCAGCGTAAAAATGGTCCTTTTTAGTTTTTAAACATCTGAGCCGTTTTGGTGTCC
>NW_024100662.1:0-16273 GCF_016545835.1 Crotalus tigris
TGGACCCGAAAATGGCTCAATTTTTAAAACGAGAAAAAAACACCATTTTTTAAAGCCTGAAATTTAACCCCGAATCCCATTCCGAGTATCCCATTTTCACATTTGGTTCAAAAAAATTTTTCACCTCCTGAGCACAAAAATCGGCTGACCCCCGGCATCAGAATTTTCTTCCTCCCCGCACGACCAAAACGGCTCAATTTTAAAAACCTAGAAAAAACACGATTTTTAAGCATGAAATTTAACCCCGAATCTCATTCCGAGGTCCTTTTTCACATTTGGGTCAAAAAAAAATTTCACCTCCTGAGCACAAAAATCGCTGACCCCTGCATCAGGAATTTCCTTCCCCGGACACCAAAAAGGCTCAATTTTTGAAAACTAGAAAAACCACCATTTTTAAGCCTGAAATTTAACCCCGAATCCCATTCCGAGGTCCGTTTTTTCATTTGGGTCAATAAAAAAATTTTACCTCCTGAGCACGAAAATCCCTGACCCCGGCATCAGGAATTTCCTTCCCCGGACACATAAACGGATCAATTTTTAAAAACTAGAAAAAGCACCATTTTTAAGCCTGAAATTTAACCCCGAATCCCATTCCGAGGTCCGTGTTCACATTTGGGTCAAAAAAAATTTTCACCTCCTGAGCAGAAAAATCGTTGACCCGGCATCAGGAATTTCCTTCCCCGGACACCAAAAGGGCTCAATTTTTGAAAACTAGAAAAAGCAGCATTTTTAAGCATGAAATTTAACCCCGAATCCCATTCCGAGGTCCTTTTTCACATTTGGGTCAAAAAAAAATTTCACTTCCTGAGCACAAAAATCGCTGACCCCGGCATCAGGAATTTCTTTCCCCGGACACCAAAAAGGCTCAATTTTTGAAAACTAGAAAAAGCACAATTTTTAAGCATGAAATTTAACCCCGAATCCCATTCCGAGGTCCGTTTTTTCATTTCTGTCAAAAAAAATTTTCACCTCCTGAGCACAAAAATACCTGACCCCGGCATCAGGGATTTCTTTCCCTGGACACCAAAACGGCTCAATTTTTGAAAACTAGAAAAAACACCATTTTTAAGCCTGAAATTTAATCCCGAATCCCATTCCGAGGTCCGTTTTTTCATTTGGGTCGAAAAAAAATTTCACCTCCTGAGCACGAAAATCCCTGACCCCGGCATCAGGAATTTCCTTCCCCGGACACATAAACGGATCAATTTTTAAAAACTAGAAAAAACACCATTTTTAAGACTGAAATTTAACCCCGAATCCCATTCCGAGGTCCGTTTTCACATTTGGGTCAAAAAAAATTTTCACCTCCTGAGCACAAAAATCGTTGACCCCGGCATCAGGAATTTCCTTCCCTGGACACCAAAAGGGCTCAATTTTTGAAAACTAGAAAAAGCACCATTTTTAAGCATGAAATTTAACCCCGAATCCCATTCCGAGGTCCTTTTTCACATTTGGGTCAAAAAAAATTTTCACCTCCTGAGCACAAAAATCGCTGACCCCGGCATCAGGAATTTCCTTCCCCGGACACCAAAACGGCTCAATTTTTGTAAACTAGAAAAAGCACCATTTTTAAGCCTGAATTTTAACCCCGAATCCCATTCCGAGGTCCGTTTTCACAGTTGGGTCCAAAAAAATTTTCACCTCCTGAGCACGAAAATCCCTGACCCCGGCATCAGGAATTTCCTTCCCCGGACACCAAAATGGCTCAATTTTTGTAAACTACAAAAAGCACCTTTTTAAGCCTGAATTTTAACCCCGAATCCCATTCCGAGGTCCGTTTTCACATTTGGAACAAAAAAAAATTTCACCTCCTGAGCACAAAAATCGCTGACCCTAGCATCAGGAATTTCCGTCCCCGGACACCAAAACGGCTCAATTTTTAAAAACTAGAAATAAGCACAAACCTTTTTAAGCCTGAATTTAACCCCAAATCCATTCCAGAGGTCCGTTTTCACATTTGGGTCAAGAAACTTTTTCACCTCCTGAGCACAAAATCGCTGACCCCGTCATCTGAATTTCCTTCCCGGACCATCCAAAATGCTCAATTTTTGGACAACTAGAAAGCACAATTTTTAAGGTCATGAAATGTAAAAAAAACCCCGCAATCCCCATTCCGAGGTCCGTTTTTTCTTTCTGTCGAAAAAAATTTTCACCTCCTGAGCACAAAAATCGCTGACCCCGGCATCAGGAATTTCCTTCCCCGGACACCAAAAGGGCTCAATTTTTGAAAACTAGAAAAAGCAGCATTTTTAAGCATGAAATTTAACCCCGAATCCCATTCCGAGGTCCTTTTTCACATTTGGGTCACAAAAAAATTTCACTTCCTGAGCACAAAAATCGCTGACCCCAGCATCAGGAATTTCCTTCCCTGGACACCAAAAAGGCTCAATTTTTGAAAACTAGAAAAAGCACAATTTTTAAGCATGAAATTTAACCCCGAATCCCATTCCGAGGTCCGTTTTTTCATTTCTGTCAAAAAAAATTTTCACCTCCTGAGCACAAAAATACCTGACCCCGGCATCAGGGATTTCCTTCCCTGGACACCAAAACGGCTCAATTTTTGAAAACTAGAAAAACCACCATTTTTAAGCCTGACATTTAACCCCGAATCCCATTCCGAGGTCCGTTTTTTCATTTGGGTCAAAAAAAAATTTCACCTCCTGAGCACGAAAATCCCTGACCCTAGCATCAGGAATTTCCTTCCCTGGACACCAAAACGGCCCAATTTTTGAAAACTAGAAAAAGCACCATTTTTAAGCATGAAATTTAACCCCGAATCCGATTCCGAGATCCATTTTCACATTTGGGCCAAATAAAAATTTTCACCTCCTGAGCACAAAAATCCCTGACCCCGGCATCAGGAATTTCCTTCCCCAGAAACCAAAACGGCTCAATTTTTAAAAACTAGAAAAAACACCATTTTTAAGCCTGAAATTTAACCCCGAATCCCATTCCGATGTCCGTTTTTTCATTTGGGTCAAAAAAAAATTTTCACCTCCTGAGCAAAAAAATCCCTGACCCCGGCATCAGGAATTTCCTTCCCCGGACACATAAACGGATCAATTTTTAAAAACTAGAAAAAACACCATTTTTAAGCCTGAAATTTAACCCCGAATCCCATTCCGAGGTCCGTGTTCACATTTGGGTCAAAAAAAATTTTCACCTCCTGAGCACAAAAATCGTTGACCCGGCATCAGGAATTTCCTTCCCCGGACACCAAAAGGGCTCAATTTTTAAGAACTAGAAAAAGCACCATTTTTAAGCATGAAATTTAACCCCGAATCCCATTCCGATGTCCGTTTTTTCATGTGGGTCAAAAAAAAATTTCACCTCCTGAGCACGAAAATCCCTGACCCCGGCATCAGGAATTTCCTTCCCCGGACACATAAACGGATCAATTTTTAAAAACTAGAAAAAACACCATTTTTAAGCATGAAATTTAACCCCGAATCCCATTCCGAGGTCCGTTTTTTCATGTGGGTCAAAAAAAAATTTCACCTCCTGAGCACGAAAATCCCTGACCCCGGCATCAGGAATTTCCTTCCCCGGACACATAAACGGATCAATTTTTAAAAACTAGAAAAAACACCATTTTTAAGCATGAAATTTAACCCCGAATCCCATTCCGAGGTCCTTTTTCACATTTGGGTCAAAAAAAAATTTCACTTCCTGAGCACAAAAATCGCTGACCCCGGCATCAGGAATTTCCTTCCCCGGACACCAAAATGGCTCAATTTTTGAAAACTAGAAAAAGCACAATTTTTAAGCATGAAATTTAACCCCGAATCCCATTCCGAGGTCCGTTTTTTCATTTCTGTCAAAAAAAATTTTCACCTCCTGAGCACAAAAATCCCTGACCCCGGCATCAGGGATTTCCTTCCCTGGACACCAAAACGGCTCAATTTTTGAAAACTAGAAAAACCACCATTTTTAAGCCTGACATTTAACCCCGAATCCCATTCCGAGGTCCGTTTTTTCATTTGGGTCAAAAAAAAATTTCACCTCCTGAGCACGAAAATCCCTGACCCCGGCATCAGGAATTTCCTTCCCCGGACACATAAACGGATCAATTTTTAAAAACTAGAAAAAACACCATTTTTAAGCCTGAAATTTAACCCCGAATCCCATTCCGAGGTCCGTTTTCACATTTGGGTCAAAAAAAATTTTCACCTCCTGAGCACAAAAACCCCTGACCCTGGTATCAGGAATTTCCTTCCCCGGACACCAAAACGGCTCAATTTTTGAAAACTAGAAAAAGCACCATTTTTAAGCATGAAATTTAACCCCGAATCACATTCCGAGGTACGTTTTTACGTTTGGGTCAAAAAAATTTCACCTCCTGAGCACAAAAATCGCTGACCCCGGCATCAGGAATTTCCTTCCCCGGACACCAAAACGGCTCAATTTTTGAAAACTAGAAAAAGCACCATTTTTAAGCCTGAAATTTAACCCCGAATCCAATTCCGAGGTCCGTTTTCACATTTGGGTCAAAAAAAATTTTCACCTCCTGAGCACAAAAACCCCTGACCCCGGCATCAGGAATTTCCTTCCCTGGACACAAAAACGGCTCAATTTCTGAAAACTAGAAAAAGCACCATTTTTAAGCATGAAATTTAACCCTGAATCCCATTCCGAGGTCCGTTTTTACATTTGGGTCAAAAAAAATTTTTCACCTCCTGAGCACAAAAATCCCTGACCCCGGCATCAGGAATTCCTTCCCCGGACACCAAAACCGCTCAATTTTTAAAAAGTAGAAAAAACACCATTTTTAAGCCTGAAATTTAACCCCGAATCCCATTCCGAGGTCCGTTTTCACATTTGGGTCAAAAAAAATTTTCACCTCCTGAGCACAAAAACACCTGACCCCGGCATCAGGAATTTCCTTCCCTGGACACAAAAACGGCTCAATTTCTGAAAACTAGAAAAAGCACCATTTTTAAGCATGAAATTTAACCCTGAATCCCATTCCGAGGTCCGTTTTTACATTTGGGTCAAAAAAAATTTTTTCACCTCCTGAGCACAAAAATCCCTGACCCTGGCATCAGGAATTTCCTTCCCCAGACCCCAAAACGGCTCAAATTTTAAAAACTAGAAAAACCACCATTTTTAAGCCTGAAATTTAACCCCGAATCCCATTCCGAGGTCCGTTTTCACATTTGGGTCAAAAAAAATTTTCACCTCCTGAGCACAAAAATCGCTGACCCCGGCATCAGGAATTTCCTTCCCCGGAGACCAAAACGGCTCAATTTTTGAAAACTAGATAAAGCACCATTTTTAAGCATGAAATTTAACCCCGAATCCAATTCTGATGTCCGTTTTTACATTTGGGTCAAAAAAAAAATTTCACCTCCGGAGCACAAAAATCCCTGACCCCGGCATCAGAAATTTCCTTCCCGGGACACCAAAATCGCTCAATTTTTAAAAACTAGATAAAGCACCATTTTTAAGCATGAAATTTAACCCTGAATGCAATTCTGACATCGGTTTTTACATTTGGGTCAAAAAAAAATTTCACTTCCGCAGCACAAAAATCCCTGACCCCGGCATCAGGAATTTCCTTCCCTGGACACCAAAACGTCTCAATTTTTAAAACTAGATAAGCACCATTTTTAAGTATGAAATTTAACCCCGAATCCAATTCTGATGTCCATTTTAACATGTGGGTCAAAAAAAAAATTTCACCTCTGAGCACAAAATCCCTGACCCCGGCATCAGGAATTGTCCTTTCCGACACCAAACGGCTCCATTTTTTAAAAACTAGATTAAAAGCACCATTTTTAAGTATGAAATTAAACCCGAATCCAAATTCTGATGTCCAATTTTACATTTGGGTAAAAAAAAAAAATTCACCGCCGGAGGACAAAAATCCCTGACCCCGGCATCAGGATTTTCCTTTCCCGGACACCAAATGGCTCAATTTTTAAAAAGTACAAAAAGCACCATTTTTAAGCATGAAATTTAACCTCGAATCCAATTCTGACGTCCATTTTTAAATTTGGGTCCAAAAAAAAATTTCACCTCCGGAGCACAAAAATCCCTGACCCCGGCATCAGGATTTTCCTTCCCCGGACACCAAAATGGCTCAATTTTTAAGAAGTACAAAAAGCACCATTTTTAAGCATGAAATTTAACTCCCAAATCCCATTCCGAGGTCCGTTTTCACATTTGGGTCAAAAAATGTTCACCCTCTGAGGCACAAAAATCGCTGACCCGGCATCAGGAATTTCTTCCCCGGAACCAAAAAGGCTCAATTTTTGAAAACTAGAAAAAGCACAATTTTTAAGCATGAAATTTAACCCCGAATCCCATTCCGAGGTCCGTTTTTTCATTTCTGTCAAAAAAAAATTTCACCTCCTGAGCACAAAAATACCTGACCCCGGCATCAGGGATTTCTTTCCCTGGACACCAAAACGGCTCAATTTTTGAAAACTAGAAAAACCACCATTTTTAAGCCTGAAATTTAACCCCGAATCCCATTCCGAGGTTCGTTTTTTCATTTGGGTCAAAAAAAATTTCACATCCTGAGCACGAAAATCCCTGACCCCGGCATCAGGAATTTCCTTCCCCGGACACATAAACGGATCAATTTTTAAAAACTAGAAAAAACACCATTTTTAAGCCTGAAATTTAACCCCGAATCCCATTCCGAGGTCCGTTTTCACATTTGGGTCAAAAAAAATTTTCACCTCCTGAGCACAAAAATCGTTGACCCCGGCATCAGGAATTTCCTTCCCGGGACACCAAAAGGGCTCAATTTTTGAAAACTAGAAAAAGCACCATTTTTAAGCATGAAATTTAACCCCGAATCCCATTCCGAGGTCCTTTTTCACATTTGGGTCAAAAAAAATTTTCACCTCCTGAGCACAAAAATCGCTGACCCCGGCATCAGGAATTTCCTTCCCCGGACACAAAAATGGCTCAATTTTTGTAAACTAGAAAAAACACCATTTTTAAGCCTGAATTTTAACCCCGAATCCCATTCCGAGGTCCGTTTTCACATTTGGGTCAAAAAAAAATTTCACCTCCTGAGCAGAAAAATCGCTGACCCCGGCATCAGGAATTTCCTTCCCCAGTCACCAAAACAGCTCAATTTTTGAAAACTAGAAAAAGCACCATTTTTAAGCCTGAAATTTAACCCCAAATCCCATTCCGAGGTCCGTTTTCACATTTGGGTCAAAAAAATTTTTCACCTCCTGAGCACAAAAATTGCTGACCCCGGCATCAGGAATTTCCTTCCCCGGACACCAAAAAGGCTCAATTTTTGAAAACTAGAAAAAGCACAATTTTTAAGCATGAAATTTAACCCCGAATCCCATTCCGAGGTCCGTTTTTTCATTTCTGTCAAAAAAAAATTTCACCTCCTGAGCACAAAAATCCCTGACCCCGGTCAGGGATTTCCTTCCCTGGACACCAAAACGGCTCAATTTTTAAAAACTAGAAAAAACACCATTTTTAAGCCTGAAATTTAACCCCGAATCCCATTCCGAGGTCCATTTTCACATTTGGGTCAAAAAAAATTTTCACCTCCTGAGCACAAAAATCGCTCACCCCGGCATCAGGAATTTCCTTCCCCAGACACCAAAACGGCTCAATTTTTGTAAACTAGAAAAAGTACCATTTTTAAGCCTGAATTTTAAATCCGAATCCCATTCCGAGGTTCGTTTTCACATTTGGGTCAAAAAAAAATTTCACCTCCTGAGCACAAAAATCGCTGACCCCGGTATCAGGAATTTCCTTCCCCGGACACCAAAAAGGCTCAATTTTTGAAAACTAGAAAAAGCACCATTTTTAAGCCTGAAATTTAACCCCGAATCCCATTCCGAGGTCCATTTTCACATTTGGGCCAAATAAAAATTTTCACCTCCTGAGCACGAAAATCTCTGACCTCGGCATCAGGAATTTCTTTCCCCAGACACCAAAATGGCTCAATTTTTAAAAACTAGAAAAAGCACCATTTTAAAGCATGAAATTTAACCCCGAATCCCATTCCAAGGTCCATTTTTATATTTGGGTCAAAAAAAGTTTTTCACCTCCTGAGCACAAAAATCCCTGACCCCGGCATCAGGAATTTCCTTCCCCGGACACCAAAACAGCTCAATTTTTGAAAACTAGAAAAAGCACCATTTTTAACCATGAAATTTAACCCCAAATCCCATTCCGAGGTCCGTTTTCACATTTGGGTCAAAAAAAAATTTCACCTCCTGAGCACAAAAATCGCTGACCCCGGCATCAGGAATTTCCTTCCCCGGACACATAAACGGATCAATTTTTAAAAACTAGAAAAACCCACCATTTTTAAGCCTGAAATCTAACCCCGAATCCCATTCCGAGGTCCGTTTTCACATTTGGGTCAAAAAAAATTTTCACCTCCTGAGCACAAAAATCGCTGACCCCGGCATCAGGAATTTCCTTCCCCGGACACCAAAAAGGCTCAATTTTTGAAAACTAGAAAAAGCACAATTTTTAAGCATGAAATTTAACCCCGAATCCTATTCCGAGGTCCGTTTTTTCATTTCTGTCAAAAAAAATTTTCACCTCCTGAGCACAAAAATCCCTGACCCCGGCATCAGGGATTTCCTTCCCTGGACACCAAAACGGCTCAATTTTTAAAAACTAGAAAAAACACCATTTTTAAGCCTGAAATTTAACCCCGAATCCCATTCCGAGGTCCATTTTCACATTTGGGTCAAAAAACAATTTTCACCTCCTGAGCACAAAAATCGCTGACCACGGCATCAGGAATTTCCTTCCCCGGACACCAAAACGGCTCAATTTTTGTAAACTAGAAAAAGCACCATTTTTAAGCCTGAATTTTAAATCCGAATCCCATTCCGAGGTTCGTTTTCACATTTGGGTCAAAAAAAATTTCACCTCCTGAGCACAAAAATCGCTGACCCCGGTATCAGGAATTTCCTTCCCCGGACACCAAAAAGGCTCAATTTTTGAAAACTAGAAAAAGCACCATTTTTAAGCCTGAAATTTAACCCCGAATCCCATTCCGAGGTCCATTTTCACATATGGGCCAAATAAAAATTTTCACCTCCTGAGCACAAAAATCCCTGACCCCGGCATCAGGAATTTCCTTCCCCGGACACCAAAACAGCTCAATTTTTGAAAACTAGAAAAAGCACCATTTTTAACCATGAAATTTAACCCCAAATCCCATTCCGAGGTCCGTTTTCACATTTGGGTCAAAAAAAAATTTCACCTCCTGAGCACAAAAATCGCTGACCCCGGCCGGCATCAGGAAAATCCTTCCCCGGACACCAAAAAGGCTCAATTTTTGAAAACTAGAAAAAGCACAATTTTTAAGCATGAAATTTAACCCCGAATCCCATTCCGAGGTCCGTTTTTTCATTTCTGTCAAAAAAAAATTTCACCTCCTGAGCACAAAAATCCCTGACCCCGGTCAGGGATTTCCTTCCCTGGACACCAAAACGGCTCAATTTTTGAAAACTAGAAAAAGCACCATTTTCAAGCATGAAATTTAACCCCGAATCCCATTCCGAGGTCCGTTTTTACATTTGGGTCAAAAAATTTTTTCACCTCCTGAGCACAAAAACCCCTGACCCCGGGATCAGGAATTTCCTTCCCTGGACACAAAAACGGCTCAATTTTTGTAACTAGAAAACACATTTTTAAGCTGAATTTTAACCCCGAATTCCCCTTCCGAGTCCGTTTTCACATTTGGGTGGAAAAAAAAAAAAAATTTTCACCGCCTAGCACAAACACGTTGACCCTGCATCAGGAATTTGAATTTTCCTTCCCACGGACACCACACGGGCTCAATTTGTTGAAACTATAAAAAGCACCATTTTTAAGCATGAAATTTAAACCCCGAATCCATCGAGGTCCCGTTTTCACAAGTGGGTCAAAAAAAAATTTCACCTCCTGAGCACAAAAATCGCTGACCCCCGCATCAGGAATTTCCTTCCTCCGTCACCAAACGGCTCACTATTTGAATAACTATAAAAACACCATTTTTAAGCCTGAAATTTAACCCCGAATCCCATTCCGAGGTCCATTTTCACATTTGGGTCAAAAAAAATTTTCACCTCCTGAAAACAAAAATCGCTGACCCCGGCATCAGGAATTTCCTTCCCCGGACACCAAAACGGCTCAATTTTTGTAAACTAGAAAAAGCACCATTTTTAAGCCTGAATTTTAACCCCGAATCCCATTCCGAGGTCCGTTTTCACATTTGGGTGAAAAAAAATTTTCACCTCCTGAGCACAAAAATCGTTGACCCGGCATCAGGAATTTCCTTCCCCGGACACCAAAAGGGCTCAATTTTTGAAAACTAGAAAAAGCACCATTTTTAAGCATGAAATTTAACCCCGAATCCCATTCCGAGGTCCGTTTTCACATTTGGGTCAAAAAAAAATTTCACCTCCTGAGCACAAAAATCGCTGACCCCGGCATCAGGAATTTCCTTCCCCAGTCACCAAAACGGCTCAATATTTGAAAACTAGAAAAAGCACCATTTTTAAGCCTGAAATTTAACCCCAAATCCCATTCCGCGGTCCGTTTTCACATTTGGGTCAAAAAAATTTTTCACCTCCTGAGCACAAAAATCGCTGACCCCGGCATCAGGAATTTCCTTCCCCGGACACCAAAAAGGCTCAATTTTTAAAAACTACAAAAAGCACCATTTTTAAGCATGAAAATTAACCCGAAATCCCATTCTGACATCCATTTATACATTTGGGTCAAAAAAAAATTTTCACCTCTGGAGCACAAAAATCCCTGACCCCGGCATCAGGAATTTCCTTCCCTGGACACCAAAAACGGCTCAATTTTTAAAAACTACAAAAAGCACCTTTTTTAAGTATGAAATTTATCCCTGAATCCCATTCTGAAATCCGTTTATACATTTGGGTCAAAAAAAAAATTTTCACATCCGGAGCACAAAAATCCCTGACCCCGGCATCAGGAATTTCCTTCCCTGGGCACCAAAATGGCTCAATTTTTAAAAACTAAAAATGGACCATTTTTAAGCATGAAATTTAACCCCGAATCCCATTCTGATGTCCGTTTATACATTTTGGTGAAAAAAAATTTTCACCTCCGGAGCACAAAAATCCCTGACCCCGTGCATCAGGAATTTTCCTTCCCTGGGACCGCAAATTGTCTCAATTTAAAACACTACAAAAAGCACCTTTTTAGCATGAAATGTAACACCGAATCCCATTCTGACGTCCGTTCTATACATGTTGGGTGAAAAAAATTTTTCACAACGGAGCCACAAAAATCCCGACCGCGGCATCAGATTTCCTTCGCTGGACACCAAAACGGCTCAATTTTAAAAACTAAAAAGGACCATTTTTAAGCTGAAATTAACCCCCGAATCCCATTTGACGCCCCGTTTAAACATTTTGGTCAAAAAAAAAATTTCACCCTGGGAGCACACAAAAAATCCCTGACCGCGGCATCAGGAATTTCTTCCTGGGACCACCAAAACGGCTCAATTTGAAAAAAACTAAAAAAGCACCTTTTTTAAGCATGAAATTTAACCCCGAATCCCATTCTGTCGTCGGTTTTTATATATGGGTGAAACAAAAATTTTCACCTCCAAGTACAAAAATCCCTGACCCCGGCATCAGGAATTTCCTTCCCTGGACACCAAAACGTTTCAATTTTAAAAACTACAAAAAGCACCTTTTTTAAGAATGAAATTTAACCCCGAATCCCATTCTGTCGTCAGTTTATACATTTGGGTCAAAAAAAAATTTTCACCTCCAGAGCACAAAAATCCCTGACCATGGCATCAGGAATTTCCTTTCCTTGACACCAAAACGGGCTCCAATTTTTAAAAAACTAAAAAAGGACCATTTTAAGGCTTGAAAATTTAACCCCGAATCCAATTCTGACGTCTGTTTATCATTGTGTCAAAAAAAAATTTTCACCTCCGGAGCACAAAATTCCCTGACCCCGGCAACAGGAATTTCCTTCCCTGGACACCAAAACGGCTCAATTTTTAAAAACTAAAAATGGACCATTTTTAAGCTTGAAATTTAACCCCGAATCGCATTCTGACGTCGGTTTTTATATTTGGGTGAAACAAAAATTTTCACCTCCACTGCACAAAAATCCCTGACCGTGGCATCAGGAATTTCCTTCCCTGGACCGCAAAACGTCTCAATTTTAAAAACTACAAAAAGCACCTTTTTTAAGCATGAAATTTAACCCCGAATCCCATTCTGACGTCCGTCTATACATTTGGGTGAAAAAAAATTTTCACCACTGGAGCACAAAAATCCCTGACCGCGGCCTCAGGAATTTTCTTCGCTGGACACCAAAACGGCTCAATTTTTAAAAACTAAAAAAGGACCATTTTTAAGCTTGAAATTTAACCCAGAATCCAATGCTGACGTCCGTTTATACATTTTGGTCAAAAAAAATTTTCACCTGGGCAGCACAAAAATCCCTGACCGCGGCATCAGGAATTTCCTTCCTTGGACACCAAAACGGCTCAATTTTTAAAAACTAAAAAAGGACCATTTTTAAGCTTGAAATTTACCCCGAATCCCATTCTGACATCTGTTTTTACATTTCGGTGAAACAAAAATTTTCACCTCCAAGTACAAAAATCCCTGACCCCGGCATCAGGAATTTCCTTCCCTGGACACCAAAACATTTCAATTTTAAAAACTACAAAAAGCACCTTTTTTAAGCATGAAATTTAACCCCGAATCCCATTCTGACGTCAGTTTATACATTTGGGTCAAAAAAAAATTTTCACCCCAGAAGCACAAAAAAATCCCTGACCCTGGCATCAGGAATTCCTCCTTGACACAAAACGGCTCAATTTTAAAAACTAAAAAAGGACCATTTTTAAGCTTGAAATTTAACACCGAAATCCAATTCTGAGGTCTGTTTAACATTTGTTGTCAAAAAAAATTTTTCACCTCCGGAGCACAAAAATCCCTGACCCCGGCATCAGGAATTTCCTTCATTGGACACCAAAACGGCTCAATTTTTAAAAATTAAAAATGGACCATTTTTAAGCTTGAAATTTAACCCCGAATCGCATTCTGACGTCGGTTTTTATATTTGGGTGAAACAAAAATTTTCACCTCCACTGCACAAAAATCCCTGACCCCGGCATCAGGAATTTCCTTCCCTGGACCGCAAAACGTCTCAATTTTAAAAACTACAAAAAGCACCTTTTTTAAGCATGAAATTTAACCCCGAATCCCATTCTGACATCCGTCTATACATTTGGGTGAAAAAAAATTTTCACCACCAGAGCACAAAAATCCCTGACCGCGTCATCAGGAATTTCCTTCGCTGGACACCAAAACGGCTCAATTTTTAAAAACTAAAAAAGGACCATTTTTAAGCTTGAAATTTAACCCCGAATCCCATTCTGACGTCCGTTTATACATTTTGGTCAAAAAAAAAATTTCACCTGGGGAGCACAAAAATCCCTGACCGCGGCATCAGGAATTTCCTTCCTTGGACACCAAAACGGCTCAATTTTTTAAAACTAAAAAAGGACCATTTTTAAGCTTGAAATTTAACCCCGAATCCCATTCTGACGTCTGTTTTTACATTTCGGTGAAACAAAAATTTTCACCTCCAGGTCCAAAAATCCCTGACTCCGGCAGCAATCAGGAATTCCTCCTGGCTCCAAAACGTTTTTCAATTTTACAAACTACAAAAAGCACCTTTTTTAAGCATGAAATTTAACCCCGAATCCCATATGAGGCCAGTGTATACATTTTGGGTCAAAAAAAAATTTCACCTCCAGAGCACAAAAATTCCATGAACCTGGCCATCAGGAATTTCCTTCCCTGAGACACCAAAACGCTCATTTTAAAAACTAAAAATGGACCATTTTTTAAGCTTGAAATTTAACCCCGAATCGCATTCTGACGTCGGTTTTATATTTGCGGGGAAACAAAAATTTTCACCTCACTTGCACAAAATCCCTGACCGTGGGCATCAGGAATTTCCTTCCCTGGACCGCAAAACGTCTCAATTTTAAAAAACTACAAAAAGGCACCTTTTTTAAGCATGAAATTTAACCCCGAAATCCCATTCTGCCGTCCGTCTTACATTGGGTGAAAAAAAATTTTCACCACCGGAGCACAAAAATCCCTGACCGCGGCCTCAGGAATTTTCTTCGCTGGACACCAAAACGGCTCAATTTTTAAAAACTAAAAAAGGACCATTTTTAAGCTTGAAATTTAACCCAGAATCCAATGCTGACGTCCGTTTATACATTTTGGTCAAAAAAAATTTTCACCTGGGCAGCACAAAAATCCCTGACCGCGGCATCAGGAATTTCCTTCCTTGGACACCAAAACGGCTCAATTTTTAAAAACTAAAAAAGGACCATTTTTAAGCTTGAAATTTAACCCCGAATCCCATTCTGACGTCTGTTTTTACATTTCGGTGAAACAAAATTTTTCACCTCCAGAGAACAAAAATCCCTGACCCCGGCATCAGGAATTTCCTTCCCTGGACACCAAAAGTTTCAATTTTAAAAACTACAAAAAGCACCTTTTTTAAGGATTGAATTTAAAACCGAATCCCATTCTGATGTCAGTTATACATTTGGAGTCAAAAAAAATTTTCACCTCCGGAGCACAAAAATCCCTGACCCCGGAATCAGGAATTGCCTTCCTGGACACCAAAACGTCTCAATTTTTAAAAACTAGAAAAAGCACGTTTTTTAAGCATGAAATTTAACCCCGAATCCCATTCTGATGTCCGTTTATACATTTGGGTGAAAAAAAAATTTTCACCTCCGGAGCACAAAAATCCCTGACCCCGGCATCAGGAATGTCCTTCCCTGGACACCAAAACGGCTCAATTTTTAAAAACTAAAAATGGACCATTTTTAAGCTTGAAATTTAACCCCGAATCGCATTCTGACATCGGTTTTTATATTTGGGTGAAACAAAAATTTTCACCTCCACTGCACAAAAATCCCTGACCCCGGCTTCAGGAATTTCCTTCCCTGGACCGCAAAAACGTCTCAATTTTAAAAACTACAAAAAGCACCTTTTTTAGCATGAAATTTAACACCGAATCCCATTCGGACGTCCGTCTAACATTGGAGTTGAAAAAAAAAATTTTCACCACCCGGAGCACAAAATCCTCTGACCGCGGCATCAGGAATTTCCTGCGCTGGACCAAAACGGCTCAATTTTTAAAAAAACTAAAAAAGGACCATTTTTAAGCTTGAAATTTAACCCCGAATCCCATTCTGACGTCCGTTTATACATTTTGGTCAAAAAAAAATTTTCACCTCCGGAGCACAAAAATCCCTGACCGCGGCATCAGGAATTTCCTTCCCTGGACACCAAAACGGCTCAATTTTTAAAAACTAAAAAAGGACCATTTTTAAGCTTGAAATTTAACCCCGAATCCAATTCTGACGTCCGTTTATACATTTGTGTGAAAAAAAAATTTTCACCTCCGGAGCACAAAAATCCCTGATCCCGGCATCAGGAATTTCCTTCCCTGGACACCAAAACGTTTCAATTTTAAAAACTACAAAAAGCACCTTTTTTAAGCATGAAATTTAACCCCGAATCCCATTCTGACGTCAGTGTATACATTTGGGTCAAAAAAAAATTTTCACCTCCAGAGCACAAAAATCCCTGACCCTGGCATCAGGAATTTCCTTCCCTTGACACCAAAACGGATCAATTTTTAAAAACTAAAAAAGGACCATTTTTAAGCTTGAAATTTAACCCCGAATCCAATTCTGACGTCTGTTTATACATTTGTGTCAAAAAAAAATTTTCACACCGGAGCACAAAAATCCCTGACCCCGGCATCAGGAATTTCCTTCCCTGGACCGCAAATGGTCTCAATTTTAAAAACTACAAAAAGCACCTTTTTTAAGCATGAAATTTAACCCCGAATCCCATTCTGACGTCCGTCTATACATTTGGGTGAAAAAAATTTTCACCACCGGAGCACAAAAATCCCTGACCGCGGCATCAGGACTTTCCTTCGCTGGACACCAAAACGGCTCAATTTTTAAAAACTAAAAAAGGACCATTTTTAAGCTTGAAATTTAACCCCGAATCCCATTCTGACGTCCGTTTATACATTTTGGTCAAAAAAAAATTTTCACCTCCGGAGCACAAAAATCCCTGACCGCGGCATCAGGAATTTCCTTCCCTGGACACCAAAACGGCTCAATTTTTAAAAACTAAAAAAGGACCATTTTTAAGCTTGAAATTTAACCCCGAATCCAATTCTGACGTCCGTTTATACATTTGTGTGAAAAAAAAATTTTCACCTCCGGAGC
>NW_024100663.1:0-6603 GCF_016545835.1 Crotalus tigris
TTTCATCTCCAGAGCACAAAAATCTGTGACCCCGGCATCAGGAATGTCCTTCCCCTGACACCAAAACGGCTCAATTTTTGAAAACTAGAAAAAGCACCATTTTTAAGCATGAAATTTAACCCCGAATCCCATTCTGAGATCCGTTTTTACATTCGGGTCAAAAAAATTTTTTCATCTCCAGAGTAGAAATATCTGTGACCCCGGCATCAGGAATTTCCTAACCCTGACACCAAAACGGCTCAATTTTAGAAAACTAGAAGAAGCACAGTTTTTAAGCATGACATTAAACCCAGAGCCCATTCTGAGGTCCGTTTTTACATTCGGGTCAAAAAAAATTTTTCATCTCCAGAGCACAAAAATCTGTGACCCCGGCATCAGGAATTTCCTTCCCCTGATACCAAAATGGCTCAATTTTAGAAAACTAGAAGAAGCACCAGTTTTAAGCATGAAATTTAACCCCGAATCCAATTTTTTGACATTTGGGTCAAAAAAAAATTTTCATCTCCGGAGGACAAAAATCTGTGACCCCGGCATGAGGAATTTCCTTCCCCTGAAACCAAAACGGCTCAGTGTTTGAAAACTAGAAGAAGCACCATTTTTAAGCATGAAATTTAACCCCAAATCCCATTCTGAGGTCCGTTTTTACATTCGGGTCAAAAAAATTTTTTCATCTACGGAGCACAAAAATCTGTGACCCCGGCATCAGGAATTTCCTAACCCTGACACCAAAACGGCTCAATTTTAGAAAACTAGAAGAAGCACCGTATTTAAGCATGAAATTAAACCCCGAATCCCATTCTGAGGTCCGTTTTTACATTCGGGTCAAAAAAAATTTTTCATCTCCGGAGCACAAAAATCTGTGACCCCGGCTCCAGGAATTTCCTTCCCCTGACACCAAAACGGCTCAATTTTTGAAAACTAGAAAAAGCACCATTTTTAAGCATGAAATTTAACCCCGAATCCCATTCTGAGGTCCGTTTTACCATCTTTGGAGCAAAAAATCTGTGACCCCGGCATCAGGAATGTCCTTCCCCTGACACCAAAACGGCTCCATTTTTGAAAATTAGAAAAAGCACCATTTTTAAGCATGAAATTTAACCCCGAATCCCATTCTGAGATCCGTTTTTACATTCGGGTCAAAAAAATTTTTTCATCTCCAGAGTACAAATATCTGTGACCACGGCATCAGGAATTTCCTTCCCCTGACACCAAAATAGCTCAATTTTTGAAAACTAGAAAAAGCACCATTTTTAAGCATGAAATTTAACCCCGAATCCCATTCTGAGGTCCGTTTTTACATTTGGGTCAAAAAAAATTTTTCATCTCCGGAGGACAAAAATCTGTGACCCCGGCATGAGGAATTTCCTTCCCCTGAAACCAAAACGGCTCAGTGTTTGAAAACTAGAAGAAGCACCATTTTTAAGCATGAAATTTAACCCCAAATCCCATTCTGAGGTCCGTTTTTACATTCGGGTCAAAAAAAATTTTTCATCTACGGAGCACAAAAATCTGTGACCCCGGCATCAGGAATTTCCTAACCCTGACACCAAAACGGCTCAATTTTAGAAAACTAGAAGAAGCACCGTTTTTAAGCATGAAATTAAACCCCGAATCCCATTCTGAGGTCCGTTTTTACATTCGGGTCAAAAAAAATTTTTCATCTCCGGAGCACAAAAATCTGTGACCCCGGCATCAGGAATTTCCTTCCCCTGACACCAAAACGGCTCAATTTTTGAAAACTAGAAAAAGCACCATTTTTAAGCATGAAATTTAACCCCGAATCCCATTCTGAGGTCCGTTTTTACATTCGGGTCAAAAAAAATTTTTCATCTCCAGAACACAAAAATCTGTGACCCCGGCATCAGGAATGTCCTTCCCCTGACACCAAAACGGCTCCATTTTTGAAAATTAGAAAAAGCACCATTTTTAAGCATGAAATTTAACCCCGAATCCCATTCTGAGGTCCATTTTTACATTCGGGTCAAAAAAATTTTTTCATCTCCAGAGCACAAAAATCTGTGACCCCGGCATCAGGAATTTCCTTCCCCTGACACCAAAACGGCTCAATTTTTGAAAACTAGAAGAAGCACCATTTTTAACATGAAATTTAACCCCGAATCCCATTCTGAGGTCCGTTTTTACATTTGGGTCAAAAAAATTTTTTCATTTTCGGAGCACAAAAATACGTGACCGCGGAATCAGGAATTTCCCTCCCTGGATACCAAAACGCTCAATTTTTGAAAACTAGAAAAAGCAACATTTTTAAGCATGAAATTTAACCCCGAATCCCATTCTGAGCTCCGTTTTTACATTTGTGTCAAAAAAAATTTTTCATCTCCGGAGCACAAAATCTGTGACCCCGGCACCAAGCACTTTCCTTCCCCTGACCCAAAACGGCTCAATTTTTGAAATTAAGAAGAAGCCCGTTTCTAAGCTGGAAATTCAATCCCCGAATCCCTTCTGAAGGTCCTTATTTTTACATTTGGGTCAAACAAAATTTTCATCTCCAGAGCACAAAAATCTGTGACCCCGGCACCAGGAATTTCCTTCCCCTGAAACCAAAACGGCTCAATTTTTGAAAATTAGAAGAAGCACCGTTTCTAAGCATGAAATTTTACCCCGAATCCCATTCTGAGGTCCATTTTTACATTCGGGTCAAAACAAAATTTTCATCTCCAGAGCACAAAAGTCTGTGACCCCGGCACCAGGAATTTCCTTCCCCTGAAACCAAAACGGCTCAATTTTTGAAAATTAGAAGAAGCACCGTTTCTAAGCATGAAATTTAACCCCGAATCCCATTCTGAGGTCCATTTTTACATTCGGGTCAAAAAAAATTTTTCATCTCCAGAGTACAAATATCTGTGACCCCGGCATCAGGAATTTCCTTCCCCTGACACCAAAACGGCTCAATTTTTGAAAACTAGAAAACGCACCGTTTTTAAGCATGAAATTTAACCCGAATCCCATTCTGAGGTCCGTTTTTACATTTGGGTCAAAAAAAATTTTTCATCTCCAGAGCACAAAAATCTGTGACCCCGGCAGCAGGAATTTGCTTCCCCTGACACCAAAACGGCTCAATTTTTGAAAACTAGAAGAAGCACCAGTTTTAAGCATGAAATTTAACCCCGAATCCAATTCTGAAGTCCGTTTTTACATTTGGGTCAAAAAAAATTTTTCATCTCCGGAGCACAAAAATCTGTGACCCCGGCACCAAGAATTTCCTTCCCCTGACACCAAAACGGCTCAATTTTTGAAAATTAGAAGAAGCACCGTTTCTAAGCATGAAATTAAACCCCGAATCCCATTCTGAGGTCCGTTTTTACATTTGGGTCAAAACAAAATTTTCATCTCCAGAGCACAAAAATCTGTGACCCCGGCACCAGGAATTTCCTTCCCCTGAAACCAAAACGGCTCAATTTTTGAAAATTAGAAGAAGCATCGTTTCTAAGCATGAAATTTAACCCCGAATCCCATTCTGAGGTCCATTTTTACATTCGGGTCAAAAAAAATTTTTCATCTCCAGAGCACAAAAATCTGTAACCCCGGCATCAGGAATTTCCTTCCCCTGAAACCAAAACGGCTCAATTTTTGAAAATTAGAAAAAGCACCATTTTTAAGCATGAAATTTAATTCCGAATCCCATTCTGAGGTCTGTTTTTACATTTGGGTCAAAAAAAATTTTCATCTGCAGAGCACAAAAATCTGTGACCCCGGCATCAGGAATTTCCTTCCCCTGACACCAAAACGGCTCAATTTTTGAAAACTAGAATAAGCACCATTTTTAAGCATGAAATTAAACCCCGGATCCCATTTTGAGGTCCGTTTTTACATTTGGGTCAAAAAAAATTTTTCATCTCCGGAGCACAAAAATCTGTGACCCCGGCACCAGGAATTTCCTTCCCCTGATACCAAAACGGCTCAATTTTTGAAAACTAGAAGAAGCACCATTTTTAAGCATGAAATTTAACCCTGAATCCCATTCTGAGATCCGTTTTTACATTCGGGTCAAAAAAATTTTTTCATCTCCAGAGTAGAAATATCTGTGACCCCGGCATCAGGAATTTCCTTCCCCTGACACCAAAATAGCTCAATTTTTGAAAACTAGAAAAAGCACCATTTTTAAGCATGAAATTTAACCCCGAATCCCATTCTGAGGTCCGTTTTTACATTTGGGTCCAAAAAAATTTTTCATCTCCAGAGCACAAAAATCTGTGACCCCGGCATCAGGAATTTCCTTCCCCTGACACCAAAACGGCTCAATTTTTGAAAATTAGAAGAAGCACCGTTTTTAAGCATGAAATTTGACCCCGAATCCTATTCTGAGGTCCATTTTTACATTTGGGTCAAAAAAAAATTTTCATCTCCAGAGCACAAAAATCTGTGACCACGGCATCAGGAATTTCCTTCCCCTGAAACCAAAACGGCTCAATTTTTGAAAATTAGAAAAAGCACCATTTTTAAGCATGAAATTAAATTCCGAATCCCATTCTGAGGTCTGTTTTTACATTTGGGTCAAAAAAACTTTTCATCTCCAGGGCACAAAAATCTGTGACCCCGGCATTAGGAATTTCCTTCCCCTGAAACCAAAACGGCTCAATTTTTGAAAACTAGAATAAGCACCAGTTTTAAGCATGAAATTTAACCCCGAATCCCATTTTGAGGTCCGTTTTCACATTTGGGTCAAAAAAAATTTTTCATCTCCGGAGCACAAAAATCTGTGACCCCGGCACCAGGAATTTCCTTCCCCTGACACCAAAACGGCTCAATTTTTGAAAACTAGAATAAGCACCATTTTTAAGCATGAAATTAAACCCCGAATCCCATTCTGAGGTCCGTTTTTACATTTGGGTCAAAAAAAATTTTTCATCTCCAGAGGACAAAAATCTGTGACCCCGGCATCAGGAATTTCCTTCCCCTGACACCAAAACGGCTCAATTTTTGAAAATTAGAAGAAGCACCGTTTTTAAGCATGAAATTTAACCCCGAATCCTATTCTGATGTCCATTTTTACATTTGGGTCAAAAAAAATTTTTCATCTCCAGAGCACAAAAATCTGTGACCCCGGCACCAGGAATTTCCTTCCCCTGACACCAAAACGGCTCAATTTTTGAAAACTAGAATAAGCACCAATTTTAAGCATGAAATTAAACCCCGAATCCCATTTTGAGGTCCGTTTTTACATTTGGGTCAAAAAAAAATTTTCATCTCCGGAGCACAAAAATCTGTGACCCCGGCACCAGGAATTTCCTTCCACTGACACCAAAACGGCTCAATTTTTGAAAACTAGAAGAAGCACCAGTTTTAAGCATGAAATTTAACCCCGAATTCAATTCTGAGGTCCGTTTTTACATTCGGGTCAAAAAAATGTTTTCATCTCCTGAGCACAAAAATCTGTGACCCCGGCATCAGGAATTTCCTTCCCCTGACACCAAAACGGCTCAATTTTTGAAAATTAGAAGAAGCACCGTTTCTAAGCATGAAATTTAACCCCGAATCCCATTCTGAGGTCCGTTTTTACATTCAGGTCAAAAAAAATTTTTCATCTCCAGAGCACAAAAATATGTGACCCCGGCATCAAGAATTTCTTTCCCCTGAAACCAAAACGGCTCAATTTTTGAAAATTAGAAGAATCACCGTTTTTAAGCATGAAATTTAACCCCGAATCCTATTCTGAGGTCCATTTTTACATTTGGGTCAAAAAAAATTTTTCATCTCCAGAGCACAAAAATCTGTGACCCCAGCATCAGGAATTTCCTTCCCCTGAAACCAAAACGGCTCAATTTTTGAAAATCAGAAAAAGCACCATTTTTAAGCATGAAATTATACCCCGAATCCCATTTTGAAGTCCGTTTTTACATTTGGGTCAAAAAAAATTTGGGGGGGGTTTTTTATTTTTTTTTTTTCATCTCCGGAGCACAAAATCTTGACCCCCCGGTACCAGGAATTCCTTTCCCCTGACACCAACGTCTCAATTTTTGAAAACTAAAGAAGCACCAGTTTTTAAGCAATGGAAATTTAACCCCAATCCCATTCTGGGTTCCTTTTTACATTTGGGTCAAAAACATTTTCATCTCCAGAGCACAAAAATCTGTGACCCCCGGCATCAGTAATTTCTTCCCTGACACCAAACGGCTCAATTTTTGAAAACTAGAATAAGCACCATTTTTAAGCATGAAATTAAACCCCGAATCCCATTCTGAGGTCCGTTTTTACATTTGGGTCAAAAAAAAATTTTCATCTCCGGAGCACAAAAATCTGGGACCCCGGCACCAGGAATTTCCTTCCCCTGACACCAAAACGGGTCAATTTTTGAAAACTAGAAGAAGAACTACTTTTAAGCATGAAATTTAACCCCGAATCCAATTCTGAGGTCCGTTTTTACATTCGGGTCAAAAAAAAATTTTCATCTCCAGAGCACAAAAATCTGTGACCTCGGCATCAGGAATTTCATTCCCCTGACAACAAAACGGCTCAATTTTTGAAAACTAGAAAAAGCACCATTTTTAAGCATGAAATTTAACCCCGAATCCCATTCTGAGGTCCGTTTTTACATTCGGGTCAAAAAATTTTTTTCATCTCCAGAGCACAAAAATATGTGACCCC